>NW_007734930.1:8619-77454 GCF_000696425.1 Galeopterus variegatus
AAGCACCTGCTCTATATTGGGGGACCTGATCACATCTCTCAGCATTGGACAGATCATCTAGGCAACAGATTAACAGAGTAACCATTATTCTTTCAGGAGAGAAGAAATCTAGGGCAATTAGAGGGGGGAGGGGAGAGATTGGACAAGGGGCATAAAGAATAATTACGATCTGGAACAATATGTATGATAGTAATATCGATTTAATCAACATATCTCAATGTTCAACCCCAAAAATATGTATAAGCAATTTTGATTCAATAAATAGAAATAGATAGAGTGAATACAAACCTAGTTTATCACTTTGTCAGTTTTAACAAAACACCACTCTGGTGTGCTAACCTTTCCCAGGGAGGCGCCCTACTTAAGTCAACAGTCAGTAACGTGGGAAAAGTGAATGCAGGCCCAGTCTGTGAATTAGGTGATGGTGAAAAGCCAAAGTAATTTCTACAATGATTTTTTTTTTTAACTCCAAAAAATCTGAAAAATGCTAGAGGCATTTGTTTTACTTTTCCTTCTTCCCTCCTCCCATGTAAAAGCTTTTGCAGAAAAACGGCTGGGCTGATAGCACTTGTCTTTGCATCTCAAGGGAGCAACTCCAAAAAATCTGAAAAATGCTAGAGGCATTTGTTTTACTTTTCCTTCTTCCCTCCTCCCAGGTAAAAGCTTTTGCAGAAAAACGGCTGGGCTGATAGCACTTGTCTTTGCATCTCAAGGGAGCACTTTGAGAAGTGTTTTTAGAACACTAATTTTCATAACAATCCAGGAAAAGAAAGAAATGCGGGCCATTTACGTAAAGTTGGGGATTTCAGTATGCCTCTCCCCCTTTCTGTCCCACTTCTCAAAGAAAAGAGTGAGAATGGCAAGCCCTGAAACTTTACGAGCCACCTGAGGTTTAGTTTAACTCGAGGAAGAAAATGCCTCTGAAGGTGTAACGCAGAGAACAAGACAGCATGACCCTCAGCTGCTGAAGGCACCCCTAGGGGCAGGTTAAACCAAACAATTGTGGCTCCGTCACGTACACTTGGGGTGGGATTGGGCAAAGTTCTTTCTCTATGGAAAGTATACTCAGTAAAATCTCTCTGGCCTTTCCATGGAAACTTTGGCAGCTAAGGCCTGTGTACTATTTTCAATACCTAAAACTTAACTCATTTAGCTTAAAAAAATTATTTTAGTCATGTATGTACTACATTCAGCCTTGTTTTCTTAGGCAAAAGATATTGAACATAATTTTAATTCCTTTTTTACAGTCATCAATTGGCATGTGTGAGACTGGTCTTATTACCTGGAAACTGAAGAAATAAGTTCAGAAATTAAGAAAATATCACCCAGGCTACTAGGATGACTTCTAAAGTAGGAGGATGATATCACCCTTTGCATACCTAGTATTTATTTCCGTTTCTCCTTCATGTGAGGATTCTGATTGTAAAAGTTGGCATTTCCCCCTCCCCCAGGAAGCCTGTGTGCCTCAGGGTACCTGACCCAAACCTGGCTTCCCACCCTGGAGGGCCTGATATGGTAATCTCGCCCCCCTGCCAGTGGTTGGTTCGGAAATGAGCATGTGATAGTTTGGGCCAATGAGGCAAAAGAAAGGGTTTTCTAGGAGCCTCTGGGGAAATGTTCCTTCTTCTCCAAAGACTGCCATGGGAAGAGTCTCTCTGGACATTGCTCTTCCTGCATGTGAGGCCAGCTGCTACAGCCGCCCTGCTTCTAGGCCGAGCATGAGGCTGCGCGCAGGAAGAGGGCAGAGCTGAGAGAAGGGCAGGGAATTTGAGCTGGAGCCGCTTGACTCCATCAAGCTTAAAGCCTGAAGTTCCTTTGGATGTCAGTTTGTGAGCCACGAATTGTCTTATTTTAGAAGCCAGCTTAAGCTTTTGTTGCTTGCACATAAAGGAATATTAACTAATACAAATTGTCAAAAACTAAAACTAAAAGCTTCTAAATAGTGTTAATAAGGAAAATGAAAAAAAATTGTATATACAAAGAAAGAATGTGGGGGTTTGGGGAGGGGTAGGTTGGGTAAAGGGCATAAAGAAAAATCACAATTTGTAATAACAATATGCTTATAATAAAAAATAAAAATTTTAAAAATCCTAATAAATCCAGTAAAAAGCTAAAAAAGAAAAAAAAAGAATGTGATATTGACTAATAGGTGAAAAGATGAGAAAGTGCATTTTTATATAACTAAGATGACTTCCTCTACAGTGTAAATGACTAAGTTATGAAATTATTTAGCACTGAACCTAAGGCATTGTCGCACTTGGGGTAGTTTGAACATGATCAGGTAAAATGACACAAACTGTTAGAAACAGATATCTACTGTGGGCATACTCAACCTTAGCATAGCACTTTTTGAAGAGAATGAAGTAGATACAACCTAGTGTACAGTTTAAAGTGATCCTCAAGATGCCCTTGTTAAGAGGCCAGAGACTGTTCTAGAAGCTCTAACAATAATAATACAGTTCCAAATAGATGGGCATGGGATGGAGGGTGGTCAGCCTAATTTGTGTATGCCAAGATCAGTTTTGTGCATTAATAAAAATAGAAGGCTTCAAAGAATTGGGAAAGTATTCCTTCTCCACCTGAAATACCTCCCCCAAATCCCTGATATTTGAAATTATGCTAACTCAGGAACAAAGACAGTCCCTTAACAGCAAGAGATAAAATACCTCCAGTGCAAATTTCCATGGGAGCACTAACATGGTACTAAAAACTTGACCCCTCTAAAGTGGGCATGAGTTTACTTTCTGTCTTATTAGCTCTAGAATATAACCTTTGTGAGGCTAGGCATGTTTTTGTCTTGCTCACTGCTTTACCCCTAATAACTCAAATGGTGCCTAATTCATAGTAGATGCAAAATAAACATTTGTGAATGAATGAATGACAGAATGTCTGAGTCCTTACCAAGAGCAAACTATTACAGGAAAGAAGAAAATCTTCAGAAGCCATTATATGACTGTATTACTAGTCCATTTCTGTTGCTTATAACAGAGTTCTTGAAACAGGGTAGTTTATGAAGAAATGAAATTTATTTCTTACAGTTTGGAGGCTGGGAAGTCCAACATCCAGGGAACACATCTTGTGAGGGCCTTCTTTTTGGTGGTGACTCTCTACAGCAACACAGGGTATCATGGTGACAATGGGCTGAGCAAGAGAGCTAACCTCCTCACTTACTCTCCTTCAAAAGCCATCAGAACCATGCCCATTACTCCATGAGTGGATCAACCCATTCACAAGGACACAGTCCTCACAATCTAATCATCTCTCAAAGGCCCCACCCTTCAAATATCATAATTGGATTTCCCACCTTCTTAACACTGTTACAATGGGGGTAAAGTTTTCAATACACAAACTTTTGAGGCCACATTTGATCCATAGCAACTATTGAAAGAGAAAAGGAAAAATAGACCATGAAGAAGTGAAAAGGACAAGAAAATGGGCAAAAGAGAGGAAAGACCATTTTATTTCTCACTTCATTTAGTCTAGGACAGGCCCTGATGCATTCTCACACTAGATCCCATGTCAGGGAGTTGGAACACTCTGTCTGACATCCTAAGGATGAAGAATCACACACAATATTTGAACCAAGTAGTGGAACCACATTGTACCACCTATCTCCACTGGCCTTTCCTTATCTTGTTCTCCAAATATCAGTCCCCTCCCAAAATTCCAGAGGTGGATTTATCATGAAGCTGATGAAGCTTAAGCATTGGTGTCCTTCAATTTGATAGAAGGAAACTTAGCAATGTATTCACTTGCCATATGGTTTTGCAAAATATGTAAAAGTTGTATAGCTTAGTCACACTAGGTCAGACTGCTTTCTCTTTTCCAACTTCTCGTAACAGGGAAAATCAGAGTGACTGTAGGCATTTTGGGGGCCAGCCAAGACAAGTGGAATTGGAGTTACATTCATTTGGGTTTAGTAGGATGAATTATGTGATTTCCAGTCACTTGTATGTACAATTATTTCTATCCATCCTGTTGCAGAAATGGCTTTCAGGAAGATTACATCAGCCCACTGTGGAAATTCCCCTGGTGTCATAACACAAAGTGGCAGTTCTACATATTGTATCACAGTACAAATATCTCTAAGACCCTAGTGGAGGAGAAGGAAGGTTTGAAGTGAATAGAACCAGAAGTTGATCTGTGAAAAATTCTTCCCAATCAATTTTAACAGAGGATTTAATTTCCGTTGATGTCTAGTCAAAACAAAGTTGTCTCATATCGGGAATACACATGAAGATGCAGTGTATACCATTGTGCTTTTGTACCATGCAACAAAATTATTTTTTATAGATTTGCATATGAAGTCAATGGAAACTATTCTGATATCTAGAAGTAAATTGTAACAAAAAAACCTGATCATTCCAAAAGTGATAAACCATCAAGAGGAGGAGATAAGTTGCAAATAGAAATAATAAATAGGCTCCTGGATTGTTTAATGACCCAATCAATAATGAAGAATGAGTTAATGAATATGTTTGAATAATATTTAAATTTCTTTACAATTTGACAGGAATATTTATATTGACAGAGATAACATAATTCATAGTACACTACTATAAGGAAAAAAATTAGTTAATAGTGCATGCCATCTATTCAAAGCATATTTAAGATTAGGCACTCCGGGCTGGCTCGTGGCTCACTCGGGAGAGTGCGGTGCTGATAACACCAAGGCCACGGGTTCGGATCCTATATAGGGATGGCCGGTTGGCTCACTAGCTGAGCGTGGTATTGACAACACCAAGCCAAGGGTTGAGATCTCCTTACCGGTCATCTTTATAAAAAAAAAAAAAATAGATTAGGCACTCCACAACAACTACAAAAACAAATTGGAGATGCTCCAAAATCTTAGAGTTCATATATAGTAAAAATTTGGTGGAAGTTCCCAAAACTGAGTATAATCCTAAACATTTACACAATGGTACCAATAATGAATTATGAAGCTCACAGAAACTTTTCCAAATTATTAATAAACAAATAGATTTGACCAACAATGCTATAGAAAAGACTGATTTATGTTACACTCTGTCACGTCTCTCCCCCTGGGTGATGGAGATGCAAAGGATTACTCAAAGCCCATTTCTTCTGAGCAGTGAGAAGCCCCAAAGGGGTTAA
This sequence comes from Galeopterus variegatus, assembly GCF_000696425.1. Taxonomy (NCBI): domain Eukaryota; kingdom Metazoa; phylum Chordata; class Mammalia; order Dermoptera; family Cynocephalidae; genus Galeopterus; species Galeopterus variegatus. The sequence continues at coordinate 13,735 of NW_007734930.1, forward strand.
TTTTCCAGGAACCTTCAAGAGAGAGGCATTCCTCCTCAGAAAATTAATACTGAACTGGGGTTCTTTCTCAGCATCTATTCTCCAGGCCAGAAAGTTACAGAAAAGGCACATAGGTGGAGTTCTGGCTAAGTATACTTTAACAATGGAAGCTGGTAACATCAGTGAAATAACAAAGTGACATTCCATAATGCAATTAGTAAAAAGTTAAGTCGGTCCACCAACAAAAGCTTGTTCTTAGCAAACACTTTCTTTCCTTGGTACCCCCAAAAAGGGAGACTTAACATAAGAATTTGGGAGCAAATTGGTCACTGGTTAATTATGCAATGGGTCTCTTTAAGGCTTCCCATCTAACAATCTGGAATCTATGTCAAGTCACTCTGAGACCTATTCTAGACCTTAACAAAAAACAGACATGTTCAAGTCACCAAAAAAGGATAAAACTTAATCTTTGCCAGTAACTGGAAAAACTTTAAATTGGACAATCTAAAGTAAAAAGGGTTAATATTTCTTTGCAATGTTGGTTTTGTTTGAGCCTGTTTTCTTTTCTTATCTGCATGATGCTTCTCTTCTCTCGTTAAAGCAGTGGTTCTTTTCTTAACTGCATGTGCTACTCTTCTTCATCAAAGATTCTGAGGCTTTATGAGAAAAGCAGCCATGGCTCCAACCAGACCTCCTTTTGGGTCTACTGCTTTTCTCCTACAAACTCCAACAGTCAAATGGCTTTCATTAGCTCAGCACTTAAGCTCAGTAACCCATTTGAGAAACAAAAACTAGACTAAAATCTACCAGTTTAACTAGATGGTCTCAAATTTTCTGGCATCCAGCTGGTTATCTTGAACAGACTTCTAAATTTTCTTCTAGGCTCATCTATGTATTTCTTCACAAAATCCTATGGTAGAGTGCTATGCCATTTTTTAAAAAAGAGGAAAACTTTCTCTGCACTTGAAAAGGCTTGCATACTTTATTTTACAATGTAAATTTGTTACCTTGCTTTCTCTAAAATAGGGTGAGCCCTTGCAGATAAGCTTTAACATTCTTTAGAAACACAATCTAAACCTGACTGTCCTTTTATACTAGTGGATTTTCTATTTTATCTGTCTCCTTGTTACATTTTAAACAAAACCTATAAGATTCTTATTTGTTTTTGTTGTTTATGTCCATATATATATGTATATAAGCTGTATGTTATTTCTACATTTTCATGTCTGTATGTGTGTTTGTATTATCTGCATGGTACCAAATTGGCTTATAATTAATGTGTGCTCATTAAATAAGTATACTTTTCAAGCTCATGTGACTTTAATTTTCTAAAGTTTTGATAAAACAAATATGTTTTCAGAATTCGATTTAAACCTTTTGCCTAAATTTGTCTTTAAGTCAATCTGCTTCTTCCTTATCTCAGCTCTGCCTCCCGGCCATGCTGAGAAAAACAATATCTTTTAGACATTATCTTTGTGAATGCTGCCCTCTGCTTTGAACTCCAGATGGCCTCTCTGGATTCCACATAGCCCTAAATGCCATGTGGATACTTGGAACCCAGGATGGCTAGGTGAAAGGGGACCTATGCCCAATATCTCAAAGGCCCTAGTTAACATTATCTGATAAGGGTATAGATTTAATACACCAAGTTTTTGGCTGGGAAACCATAAATATTTATTTGGCAAAAATACCTAAGTCTCAAACTGGGCTTTGCATAATCTGCTCTGACAAATGGACCCCTATTTACTAACCTGTATGTGTAAAAATGTTCTTATCAACACACATCATTGCCTAGGTTTACTAATCAAACAGGATTACATTTGTCTTTACTAGAGATAAACCCTGCCAAAACCAGAAAAACCTTTCTATATATAATTTTTAGACAAATGAGGCCAATTTAACATTGATAGAGAAAAAACAAGTATGTAAAAAAGAGGTGATTTTGAAAAGGCTATGGATACAAAAATGTGGTTGTGGTTAGAAAGGCTAAAAAGAAAAAGAAAATAATTTTTATGTGAGAAAGCATCTGTTACAATGTATTTTTGTCCTAGAGTAAAATAACTGTCTATTTAAATAGTAAGAAGTATAGAACAAAAACAAAAGGTCTGAGTAAGTCATGATAATGGTTTGTACAGGTTAATTTATAAAAGAAACTTTAAAAATTGGCTAAAATTAAAAACAAGCTATTCATAAATTTTCTAAAAATTAAACATTAATATCAAAAGTATTCTGATACAGAGTTAGAGTTTTCTCTCCTGCAATGGAACAACCAGATTTCCTAAAAAACACTTAACTGCTCTTAATACAAAATCATAAAAGGTTTTCTTTATCTTTTAGATAACTGGTCTAAGAAACTTACTTCACGTTTTATCATGATAATTTCTTGTGCTCCCTCCCTTTGAAATCTTTTGTCACTTTGGTTTTATTTTTTGTACCAATTTGTGATCTTATTCAACTAAGTGTTTTAAGCCTTTGTTATTTGACAAACTTTCCAAAACTAAATTCTGAAAGCTCAACCTTTTGACTTAAACTAAATTTGAGGAGTTCGAGGGGCCCTGGATCTTCTGAAAGGATATATAAAAAAAGTACCAAAAATAATTGGCTTATTTGATAAATTAGACTATATGGGAAAGCATTATCAGTATTTAGATGTTATTAATATGTGTTCCAAAATTTTGTAAGATTCTTGGAAATCTGTGTCTTGATATAAATGCTACCAGCCATAATCTTGGTTCAATTATAATTTTGAAATGTTATGTCTTCAAATATTTCATGAGAAAAACTCTGACAGGTACAGTTTCCTGATAAACTTTGAGTTCATTCCTTTAAACTAAATTTCCAAAATTCTAATGAAGAAACTGATGGGTTTATTACTCACCAAGGTCAAAACAACAAAAGTTAATTAATGAACTGATTAAAAAGAATTATGGGTTTTTACAATTTCCTTATTTTAAAACACTGCTGGTTCTCTTAATGTTTTGTTTTCCAAATTTAAGAAAACTCTCTCTCCTAAGCTATCTGCAACTGACAACAGTTTGGTAAAATATCATTTAAAACAGAAATAAAAGCATTTGTTTTCTCTTTATTTGATCCCCCCAAATTTAATAACTGTAAGTATCTTTATGATTGTTATGACAATGTGGCTATTTTCATAACTTCAATAAAAATTAACTCTCTCTCTCTATAAGAAGATATAATTTTAAACTTTGGTTATAAGATAGCATGTCTCTTCTAAGTTCCTGACCCCTCTTCATGTTGCCCTAATTTGGCCTAACTGCTGCTTCATCTTGCTGTTTCTTCTTTCCCCCCAATGTGGGACATGACCACCTGGGAATGAGCCTTCCCAGCACTGAGGGATCTATACAAAGAAAAGTAAGAACTTTTCAATCAAAATATTGATCACCAATGCTTTCGTGAGGCATACTTTGATCATAAAGGGGGAAATAATATCTTGTCTACAAAAGCAGTTCTCTAAAGTTTCACAGCCATAAAGAGGGTGTTTATAACTTGGATGAGACATCCTGTTCCTAAACAAAAGATGTGTAATTGATCAAAAATTTTACAAAGACTAGTTGCTTTGGAAACAGTGATGTCTTGGACAGGTAAACATCAACAAACTCTCTAGACTAAAAATCAACTATTATATGGAACAGAAACTCATTCTAGAGTTTCAACAGCTGGCAGTTACACCCCAATTCACACCACCAGGAGTGATGCTGTTGCAACCACCCTGAGAGATGAGGACATCATCAGTCCTCACCTGGGATAAATTAAAAAGGATTTGCCATGCTAAATGATACTAACTTTGCTTTAAATGTTTTTGTCTTTACTGTAAAGCCTTGATCTATAGATTTTGCTCTTTTTTATTAAATAAATAAAAGGGGGGAAATGTAGAGAGCACAAACATTAATAAAGCAAATGTATTTCACAGGGCTTAGCCTCCAAAGACCTGTAGTTTCGGGTTTAGCCTAACTTTTTAAAATTACATATAGAAATGTTAAGCTTGCAATAGACAGGAAACTTTCCCCGGGCTAAAGTCTCTGTTGTAGGTAAAGAACTGTAACACAGCAAAATTGCTGGCTCAAAGGGCAGATGTCCTTGGATCAGGTTAACCTACTAATAGATATGTTAAGAAAGTTACTTGATTGTTATGTAAATATGCTAAGGAAATTGCTGTAGGGAAAGAAAGTGTTTGCTAAGAACAAGCTTTTGTTGCTGGACTGACTTAACTTTTTACTAATTGCATTATGGAATGTCACTTTGTTTTTTCACTGATGTTACTAGCTTCTATTGTTAAACTATACTTAGCCGTAACTCCACATGTGTTCCTTTTCTGTAACTTTCTGGCCTGGAGAATAAATACTGAGAAAGAACCCTAGTTCAGTGTTATTTTTCCAAGGAGGAATGCCTCTCTCTTGAGGATTCCTGGAAAATTAACCTCTTTGGGGCTTCTCACTGCTCAGAAGAAATGGGTTTTGAGTAATCCTTTGCATCTCCATCACCCAGGGGGAGAGAGGTGACAGATTTATCTTTATACTCTATTGATAAAAAAATTATAAAATCTTTGTCATAAGAAAAGGTGAGTATAGAGCCAAGAAAAAAGAAAAGAAAAAATTATTCAGGGCTGTCAAGCAAGTTAAGTAACAAAAATATCATGTTTTTTTGTTTGTGTGTTTGAAGTTTATGGCATTTAAATATTTTTAAAATGTGTACTTTACAGCAATTTTTTTTTCTCAGTTTACACAAATACTTAAACATAATTTGGTATAAGTAATCATATGTTCTTTTTCCTTTAAAAATCTTCTAAAATTATATAAGATTCAGTTCCGAAAAGCAATAATTTATTAAGAGGAAAAGATCCTGAATACACCTTTTTTCCTTTAAAAATCTTCTAAAATTATATAAGATTCAGTTCCGAAAAGCAATAATTTATTAAGAGGAAAAGATCCTGAATACACCTTCTCTTCTAATCATTCCAACTCTGAATTTATTAAACCATTACTGAGATTTTAAATACACCACATACACACTAAAACAGAAATAAAAGAAAAATTTCTAAAATGAATGAAATGAAGAAAATGGATTTTTTCATATTCTCAACCTTTCCTCAGTAGAGATCCTGACACTACTTTGGATTTTGGTGGTGGGATGGAAGATGTGTGTTGGGGATGGAAGGGAGTTATGAATACAGTTCTGGAATTCAGAAGCCCTCTTAAGGTCTGTAAAGTGGGGGGGGGGGCGGGGAAGGATAACTGCATGTCTTAGTCTGCTCAGGCTACTATAATTAAACTATAAACTTGGTGGCTTGTCAACAACAGATGTATTTCTCACAGTTCTGGGGACTGGGCAGTCCAAGGTAAATGTGCCAGCAGATTTTGGTGTTTACTGAAGGCCAATTTCCTTGTTCATAGATGGTGCCTTCTCGCCGTGTCATCCCATAGTGGAAGGTGTGAGGGAGGTTTTTCCAGCAGCTTTTATAAGACCACTAATCCCACTCATGAGGGCTCTGTCCTCCTAACTTAGTCACCTCCAAAAGCCCCTTTCTATTTATACCATCAACTTGTGGGGGGCAGTAAGGATTTCAACATACAGAGACACACAAACATTCACACCTTAGCACTGCCTTAGGCAATAGTATTTAGAGAATATATGAATAAACATTTACTTTGGACTTGCAGCATCTTGGGTTTAAATCCCAGTCCTACCACTTAAATAGTTTTGTGATCATGAGACATGTGAGCCTTGATTTTTAAATTTGTAAAAATAAGTAGAATATTAAGTGACTTTTAGAGTTCTTGTGAAAACTAAATGCTAGTTCTGAAATTAAATGAAGCTATAAGAACTAAATGAATAGGGCTGTTTTAAAGAGTAAATGTACTCAGTGATAGGTATTCTGTAAATGTTAGCTTCCTTCTGAAATATATAGATTGTGATGTCAATTTATGAAAAGAATGCAAATCTGTTCTGGTCATAAATGCCAGTACATTTTTCTTACGATGCCAGTGAATCTGTAAACTGTATGGTTATGTTTCACCTTTTTGCCTTATCTTAAAGCTAATACCAAATAGGGCAATGACATATTTGGGCAATTTATGAAAGAAGAAATAAGAATGTCTGCTAACATAGCAAGAATTGTTTAATGTACCTGGTCATCAAACACTGGGAACAATCAGATACCATTTCATCTCTTAGACTGGCAAAGATTAAGAAGAATCAGAGTGCCCACCTGCTGATGGTAAGGGGGGAGAGATGGCCCACTTATAACACTGGACAGTTGGAGTTCAAATTGGAGCAACTATTTTGAATGCCAATGTAAAAGTAGAGCAAAAAAAAAAAAAAACCACCAAAAACAAAAACAACCAAAAACCCCAAAACAAAAACTTTAAAATGTTTATCCTGTATGTAAAGCTAAACATATGACTACTCTATGACATAGTAATTCCACTTCTAGTTTACATTTCAAAAAATGTACATATATCCCCCAAAAGAAATGAGCAAGAATATTTATAGCAACTTTGCTCATAATGCCTAAATGTCTATCAAAATAAAATGAATCAATAAATTGTAGTACAGTATATTTAAAAAAATATAGAACATACATATAGTATATAACATACTACAAAGCAATAAAAAGAATAAACTATTGTTATATACCATGGCATGGATGAATCTCACAGATATTATATTGAATGAAAGAAGCCTGAAACAAAAGAATATTCACTCTATGATTCTATTTATATGAAGTTCAGTAACACAGGATAGATATTAACTAGGAAGGGGCATGAGGGTGTGTGCTGGGGTACTACAAATGTTTAGTATGTTGATATGGGTGGTGGTTATACAGTTGTATATACATATGTAGAATTCACCTAGCTGTACATTGTTTTGATTTATTCACTTTACTGTATATATGTTACACCTCAGTTTAAAAGTGTTAAGAAAATATCCTTTGATCTTGCAATTATGTTTTCATTCTAAAGGAAAAGTCAGAGTAGTACAAAAAAGTTTTACATACAAGAGCGATCACCATAGCATTATCTATAAGAACAAAATCTGGAAATAAAGTACAATGATAAGAAAGTAGTTAAATAAATTATGATACATTCAAACAGTAGTGTGGAGTATACTAACATTTATAAAGCAAATGTATTTCATAGGGCCTAGTTTCCAAAGCCCTGTAGTTTCAGGTATAACCTAACTTTTTAAAATTACATATAGAAGGCCGAGCCCGTGGCGCACTCGGGAGGGTGCAGCGCTAGGAGCGCAGCAGCGCTCCCGTCGCGGGTTCGGATCCTATGTAGGGATGACCAGTGCACTCACAGCGCTCACTGGCTGAGCGCAGTGTGGCTGGTCTCAAGAAAAGGACAAAAAAAAAAAATTACGTATAGAAATGTTAAGCTTGCAAAAGACAGGATACTTTCCCCAGGCTAAAGTCTCTGATGTAGGTAAAGAATTGTAACACAGCAAAATTGTAGGCTCAAGGACAGATGTCCTTGGTGCAGGTTAACCTAAAGTTGCTTTATTGTTATGTAAAAATACTGAGGAAACTGCTATCGAAAAAGACAGTATTTGCTAAGAACAAGCTTTTGTTTGTGGATTGACTTAACCTTTTGCAAATTGCATTATGGAATGTCACTTTATTATGTCACTTTGATTAAATCAACTGAATTTTCTTGTGAAACTTCTTTGTCTTTTCAATAAAAGGGAGAGGCTAACTTTGAATCAGGCTGACACATTCAGTTTCTCTACTCTTACTGGGGAAATTACTGAAGTGCAGTCTGTCCGGGCCTCAATGCATACACAGTGCTTGAGTAATTGCATAATTCTTTTTTTTGTCTCCGTTACACAGGGAAAAGAAATGTAACACAGTAGAATACTGTATAGTCAGTCAATAAGATGAAATAGAAAAATAGTCAAAAACATGGAAAGGTATTCATAATATAATGTTGAAAAAATGTAGGCTAACTGCTATAGGTTGAATGTGTTCCCCAAAAGTGTGTGTTAGAAACTTAAGCCCCACTGTAACAGTTTTAAGAAGGTGAGAAATCTGATTATGATATTTGAAAGGTGGAGCCTTTGAGAGGTGATTGGATTGTGAGGACTGTGCCCTCATGAGTGGATTAATCCATTCATGGAGTAATGGGTTATCATGGGTGTGGACTGGTGGCTTTACAAGAAGCACAAGTGAGAGCTCTTGTCATTCTCGCCATCTGACTGACACTCTGGTCACCACGGGACTCTGTAAAGAGTTCCCACCCAGAAGAAGGCCTTCACCTGGATTAAATTAAAAACCTATATATGCAGTGCTAGCATGGTGTCTGACACATCATAGACAGTTCATTTTAGCCACTGCCTTACTCTGGGACACTGGCTAAGCCTCTTCGTTTGCCAGCACTGACTTAACGGTTCTTGCCTTCTTTTCATCTTGGGTACCTGCTGACCTGGCTAACTTCTTCCTTTAAGGAGTGACTAGAACACTGCCGGGGATGGGCTGGCAAACACATCAGGAGTCGATGGCTTTAGTCATCTGAAAGGTCTCATCTGATCAGGGACACCTTTCTGATAACCAGGTTCTAGAATTCTTTTGCGGATGCATCAAATTCCAACTGATGCCGAGAGCCACAAGGACAACCTTGTGAGTGTCCCTCAGGGAAGCCTCCTGTACCATTCTGTGTAACTGTTCGAGACCTATTCACACAAGTGCAAAGTTAGGTGATAGCTGATTTGCTTTCTTTTTTGGATTTTCTTCCTAAAAATCACTGTGGAGGTCTATTGCTCAGTTGGGTTTTAGTTTCATTTTTTCCATTGTGTCTCCTCTTTCCCTTATTCCGGCTTTCCTGGTTTTCTGTTTCTATTTCCACTCTCTTCTAAAATTTTCATTTCCAGACCTGCTTCTGTGCTCTTCTCCCTGTGCCAACCCACCCCCACCTCCCCTCCTTTTTCTCTCCTTCCTCCCCTTTCTCTCTCTTCCTCTTCATCTCTCTTGAGACAGGTCTAGTGGCCTGGTTGCCATCTGCTGCCTTTTTTTTTTATGAGGTTGAGATCAGATGGCATCTAATCGATCGTCATGGTCTCCATGGTTACCAGGGTGACAGAGTACTTGGGAGAGACACATTCTCAAGCCTGGGGCTGTCAGACCATCCCTAAGAGGGGGAAAGAAAATAAAACCTCTTCCATCATATTTACACATTAACATCTTTCTCAAATGCAGCAAAACACAGACCCTGTTTACGTTTTCCACAGCTACTTAGTGGGTTAAGGCCAGGGATGCAAAATGACTTTTTCTGTTAAAAAAAAAATGCACATGGACAGAAGTAAAGATTTTTTTGAATCTCAGAACCGCACCCCTCTCAGCCACCACCACCATATCCACATACTCTCACCTTTTTTTCTTTCCCTTATTTATGTTTGGAAATTAATTTAGTAATTCTAATGAGTTTTTTTTCTTCTAATAAATCACAGTGTAGTTCTAAAACTGACAATTGACAATTTTTTCTTCAGAAGAAGAAATAGCCATTCATAAAATTGACAATACTTTAACCTTTGATTAGGATCAATGGTACATTAACAGTACTGTTGTTTTTTGGTCAAGAATTACTTATAATACAGGAAGCCATTTTTCCCATGAAGAGCAGCCACATATGATGAAATGTAAACGAAATGACCCTTGTTCTTAATGGAAAAGGTGGGAGGACTTGACTGTGGTCCATAACGCTTTAACACCTAGTGGCTAGCCCATCCCTGGGCTTTGTTATAATGCAATATGATGGCGTTCACAGGCAGCCAGGTCTGGTTGAAAGAGACATGAGAAAGATCTTGGTATGAAGGTTATATAACTAACGCAACAAAGGCTACATTTTTGGAGTAAGTCAGAGACAAGAAAAGAAAATAAGCAGTCATCACACCATTAAATAATGGTAAGTTGCGAAGGGAGTATTGTCCTTGATTTATTCACAGACTCTTAATGTTAGGCACAGATGACTTAGGACTATAAGCTGTTTTACTTCTTTTCCTGGTAATATGTTATACTTCATAACTCTTATTAGAAGTTCTGCTCTTTTTTGTCTTTGTCAGAGAAAACCAAACTTAAAATTATGGCACAGATACAAATCCTATCAAGTATTTTTTTTTTTTTTTTCATTTAAAGAAAAAGGTGCAGAGAGTGCGGCGCTGGGTGCGCAGCAGCGCTCCCGCCACGGGTTCGGATCCTATATAGGGATGACCAGTGCGCTCACAGTGCTCACTGGCTGAGCGCGGTGCAGCCGGTCTCAAAAAAGGACAAAAAAAATAAATAAATAAAAGAAGGCCGGCCCGTGGCTCACTTGGTAGAGTGCGGTGCTGATAACACCAAGGCCACGGGTTCGGATCCTATATAGGGATGGCCGGTTTGCTCTCTGGCTGAGCGTGGTGCTGACAACACCAAGCCAAGGGTTAAGATCCCCTTACCAGTCATCTTTTAAAAAAAAATAAATAATAAAATAGAAAGAAAGAAAGAAAGAAAGAAAGAAAGAAAGAAAGAAAGAAAGAAAGAAAGAAAGAAAGAAAGAAAGAAAGAAAGAAAGAAAAAAAAGTGCAACACCAAACGATGGACAGTGCTTCCTTCCTCCCTTCCTTAACTTCCTTCCTTTGTCTTTTATTTCCCTTCGGACCTCCTGCATCTCCTTCGTACAGTATCTTAGTAAGAATCAGATATATTCATCTGCAGTGCCTTCGACTGTTAAGCAAATATCACACTGATATTTGAAATAGAAATAATGCCATCAATTGGAGGAGAGACTTTAATATAAAGGGAAATAATTTATCATGAACACACGCCCTCTTATGCATTTCACACCTCTACGTCTTTGCTAACGCCTGCCTCTCCTTTCCCTCTCTGCAAGTCTTCCTACTCTCCCTCTTTACTGGTGATCTTGATCACTGGAAGGCCAGAAAAGCTTTCCCTAAACTCCCCATCACAGAGATCTGAATTCCTAATGTCCTTTTGGTCTATACCTCTCATTCAGGACTTACCCCGGGCCACCTCTTGCCCTAGCTTATATGTTTGTTATGTAGATCTCTTGCCTCACATTTAAATGGTAAACTCCAGAGGGGAGAGACTGACCCCTACTTCCAGGCTCCTTCATTTTTGTACCTATTTAGCCCTCACTAAATGTTTGATGAAGATAAGAGCAGCCTGTTGTGCCTACAAGGTGATCGCAGGTTTTCCTTTTTAAGACCAGGAACCAAATTTGGTTCTTAGCATTTCTTCAATGGCAGTGATTTTATTTGTGTCAGCCAAAGGCTTTCCTTTTCTCCCTGTCTTCAACACTCAGAGAAGGTGGGTTCTACCTCGGAATGAAATGACTCGTTTGCTCCCATCAGGACAACTGCCACAGCATGGTGTCAATTCACTCTTGCCTTTCCTAAATTGAGTTTGTCAGTGCTCAGCCACACAGCTGAGTGAAATGTTGTGTGATGGGGGCAGTCTCCTGGGAGAGAGAAACTGGCATAAACCACCTCCTAATGGGATCCAGAAACAAAGAAGCGTGAATGAAGTGTTAATTGCATTCATAAAGACATTAACAAAGGAATTAAAATGGCAGAAGCTTCCATCCCTCATTCAAGATTCACACAAAAACGTTACCCAAAGAATGTTTTAACAATAATCATCAAAGTTTATTGCTTGCCCACTGCAGAGATAACTCTCCATAAATATTAACTTTTCAAAGAACATTTTGCGTCCATTATCTTGAGTACATTAACTAACAGACAGTTTAATCCATCCAACCTCCAGTTCTTATCGTGCTTTTGTATGATTTAAGTTTCCAAAGAATCAAGAGGCAGTTTCAGTGCTGCTTCATTAACCATTAGGATGTCTGTTAACAGTTTGAATCTAATCAATCCTGCAGTTCTTATTAGAGCAAAATGCTCATTATCTGGGAGATTTTTTTGCCTTTTGGAATAAAATTACAAGGCTGGGGTTTATTTTGCTGTCTCTCTTGAATATTCCTGAGATAATCTGCAGTGTGGGCAACCTGGGGCTCCCTCCCCTGCCCTTTGGCAGGGCCCCCAGCTGCTGACAGCAGGGTTAAGCTGGCAAAAGGTCAGGAGGCTGCATTTGACTGAAGATGGATCACATAGATGAATATCGTGACTGCTTAATGAAGTCAAGGCCACGGATTTGGGGCCTTTCATGGTTCTGCTTGTTCACTCAATTTCACCTCACAGACCACACCACTAATCCCAGCCAATCATTTTGTATACATTTGCAACTGGTGACTAAGGGATGAAATAAAAGTAAATGAATTTCATCTAGAAGACAGTGACCGGAAATCTACGTGTCTATTATGGGGAAATGAAACTACAAAATGTGTTCACATAGAGTGTCTCATGTAATACTGGCAAAACTCTGTGCGATATACAGAGCAGATATTACTACCCTCATCCTGCAGGTAAGAAAACTAAAACTCAAAGACATTAAATAAAGTCCCAGAATTAGAATTCAAGTATTGTTAATCATCTGACTTATTTTTCTACTGCAGGAGTCTAACTCTCTTGGGGTCTCATTTGATTCTCCCAAGAATCCTGAGAAGTAAGGAAAGCTGTGTAAACAAGTGGGTCTATTTTTTCAGGAGCCACATTAATGCAACCAGAGGAGCAGGTGCTCTCAAGCCTGTCCCTAGAATTTGGCTGAATCCCTTGCTTACCTAAAAAACCATATTTTTTAGTCGTGTCTAAATCAATTATATTCATGGATGTGGCATCAACCCAATGGTGGTGGATTTAAAAGCGACAAAATTCTAGTTGGTTGTACTGTCTGGGCTGACCAGCATGAATCAGTCAGTGGCAGGGGACTCAGGAGTGCACATTCCGTATCTCAGGGGAGCTCACTTTCCAGTCATCAGAGTCAGACAGATTGAGTCTCTGGTTGCCTCTGATTGTGTTGCAGACATTGGGAACATTTCCTTCCAGACATGGCATGTACACTAAATTTCGGGACGTCACAAAACTAAAAATAAAAATTTCTGGCTTATATGCTGTTTTGTATTAGTTGTGCTTAGTCTCACATGTATTACCATACACTCAAGAGATGACTGCCTTCATTTCCCATTAGAACACATCATTTATAGTACTTGATTCCATAATTTTCAAATAATGGCAAATTTAGCTCAGTGTAGACATGCTACCACGTTGTTCAGCAGTCTGATCCAAATAGCTTTTTGAGTTAATTATCTAGAATTAGTTAATATTATTATTTTCTTTTACTTTATTTTTGTCCTGATTAGAGGGTCTTATTATGCCTTTATGTTGCTCCTAAGATGGAAGACTAGTAAATTTCAATCTTACTTGTCTAAGTCTAGGTGTGGGAAGCAAAGATGTATAATAAATTTTTTAAAAATCAAAGTGAACAGTTGATCAGCTACATATTCAGTCTAAACAATTGAGGTTAAAGCCTCATTTTTTCATCAGTAGCAGAAAGGCTGAATATTTTTCCTCTGAATTTCTTGGATTGAAACGCGTCACTCCCTGTTGCCTAAAAATGCTGAGGACAGAAGTCTGACACTATAATTACCTACTGAAATTCAAAACACCTAGGTAATAATCTGGTAAAGCAGCTAGTCTTTTAAAATTATTTTATTTTCATCTTGATATTTGCATATTGAGGAGACACAGCCCGAGATGACACCTGAATACTGGGGACAAAAAAATTTCATAATTTTAACATAAATAGAATGAATAAAAGAGAATTAGTTCATGCTCCTAAGTCAAAATTGTGTCATTACCATAGGGTGATCATTTATTCATTTCTATTTCTAGAAATCCAAATGGATGAAGTTATTTTCTAGAGCTGTACTGTCCTTTATGGTAGCTTCTAGGCAAACGTGGCTATTTAAATTTAAATTAATTAAAATTAAATAAAATTTAAAATTTGGTTTTAAATTTTAAGTGACTGATAGCCACATGTAGTTAACAGCCACTGTACCGGACAGTGCAGATTTATAAAACATTTTCGTCACTGCAGAATGTACTATTGGACAGCATTGTTCTAGAGCAAAAGACTGAAATTCACACACACCACAGATATACATCCTGTATCCAATTCTATAGTTATCTGTAAAACACTACATATAGTTTCAGGGACAGTGACTTGTTGGGCCAGCCCACTGGGGCCTGGGCATCAAGTAGAGAGTAGTCCGCAGCCTCGTCTCAGAGTATGAACTGGCCCTGCTGTCATGAGAGGGGATGAGCCAAATCTCTGGAGAAAGGGCAGGTGCAGATGAGCCATTTCCATTTTCCACTCTTGCAACTCCCAGAACCTCGAGTCTAGACCTGCCGCCAAGACAGCAGCCCAAAATGAAGTGCATTTTGGATTAATTTTCTGGCCGTTATTTCTTTGCAAAATCTATTTCGTGCCTTTGATTAAGGACTTTCTTTTTTGCCATGAATTTCAATGAATCTGAACCTAGCAGTGTTTTCCACCAGCCATGACATTTCGCATAGGCATCAACTAAAAAAAATAAGGCCTCAAGATACAAAAGGAATTACAGTCCAGAGCTCCCGGACTGGTCACCTTTAAGGGAATGTCATTGGCTCATCATCACTGACAGTAAATAAACATGTCCACAGACTGAGGAAAGGTCTCTCCCTAAGATGATGGCAACATCGTCCAATATTTGTCCCATTAGCCACTTTAAACCTAAAAGTAATAAATCACCAATCATATCCTTTTCTGTGATATATCTCACTAGGACTATTTCTGCTATATTAAGAAAGAGATTGAAGCAGAATGTTTTCACAAAATTGCTCAAAGTCATCTGCAGCAAGCACATGAGATATACAGTTCTCATTACTTTTGTCACATAATTCTTCAAAGTGGGTTATTGGGCACATTTTATTTTCTTGGTAGACTGTAAGTCCCTTAAAACTGCTAATTATACATATTTGCATCTCACAAGTATCTGATACAGTAGGAGGTGCTTAGCACCTTGATCCAATCCCATAAGTTAAGTATTTATTGAACAAATGAATGAATGAGTGAATGAATGAGGAGATCGAAGGTAACAAATTTGTCTAGCCAGAGTTATGGTTACTTTTGGCTGACAGCTACGGAAAAGAGGGGAGAAAGAGATACAAAATTTAGGAAGAATCATAGATTGTGAGCTGATTGAAAAGGGTATCATTTCAAAGCTTCCTTTAAATCTCCATAGGGATGTGATGGGAGAGAAAACATTTTTAAGGGCAACTGTGTATTTCAATTAGTGAAGCAGAGGTTCAGAGAATATGTGCCTCCAACCTATTGTCTCTATGGAATTTCCTTTCTGACATTCTTCAAGGAAGTAGGGACTCCAAAGGTATTATGTTAATTTGTGTTGTATTGTTTAGTATTAATAGCTGAATGACACAATAGAGTTAACTGACATTGAAAATGATTAATGCAATTGAACCCAAGCCCATGCCCTTTTTCACCAACTGGATGAAAATGAATGGTAAAACTAAATTGGCCACAGGAAAACCTTGTAATTCATCCCCGTACATCAAATCATCCCTTATAAGTCAACATCCAATCCAATCTTCAACATTTCCACGAAAAGAGAACCACAGGTTTGTTAAAGACCATAAAAGAGAATTTTAAGAAAGGTTTGTAAACTCTTTTGGGGTTTAACGATGCCGGTCACCAGCTTAAACAGACAAGTTTTGTGATGCAGCTTTCTAGGCCATGTATCTTTAAATCACCACAACTCATCCTTGTCTCTGTTCCAACTGTTTTCTGGTGTCTCTCTTGCCGAAATGGTTTCAATTAGAGCCTGGAAAGGGTTGATACAGAACTCTTGCACCATGTTTGCCAACATGGGAATCGGTTTTAATCATTGCTGTTTTTCATCCAAAAAAAAAAAATTCCCCCTTCCCACCCTTGAGTTAGAAGAGATTATTCTCAGACAGGCGTTTAGCTGATTTTTAATGTCAAAGAAACTTAATTTACAAACTCGTTAGAAACTCTAGTAAAAGCTGCCTAGTAAAACAGATGATTAATATTGGTAAGCTCCTCATTTGCATATTAATTAGTCTCCATACTCAACTAATTAGAACTGTACGGCCTGTTTGAGGACTTCCTTCTAGACTGCTGCTGGTCTTGTTTCTATGTTTAAGCATGTATTTTAACTAAAATAAAGGTTAGTGATTATGTCTGTACTTTTCTTAATGTTCTAACTTTTTCATCTGTGACACTTAGGACTCCCTGAGGTCCTAGAATCATCTCTAAGTAGCCACTTCATTGGCTCAAGTCACTTTTGTCCCAGTATTCTTGTGCTCCTTCAGATTTTGATGGGAAGAAAACATTGGATGACCCAGTGACTGGTAATAATTAAAGATAACTTAGGTATCAGGCCGGCCCGGTGGCGCACTGGATAGTGCACCGCTTGGGAAGCACGGCGGCGCTCCCGTCCGAGGGTTCGGATCCCACATACAGACCGGTTCCCGCTCACTGGCTGAGCGAGGCACGGGAGCAACACCGAGGCTTGCGATCCCGTTGCCGGTCCCCGGTCCGGTACGGGGGCAACACTGAGGGTTGCGATCCGTTGCCGGACACGGAAAAAAGACAAAAGACAAAAAAAAAAAAGATAACTTAGGTATCAAATTGTATTTCAGTGTTTGTTTTCTTTAAGTCTTGCTCTATAAATGTATCTTCCCAGTACAATTTTTAACATTTAACCTTAGCTACTCGAATAGTTTATTCTACTTTCTAATTTTTAGTAAAAAATTACTGTATGGGAAAGTAGGCTAAAGTAACTGTTTTAAAAAACATGCCTGCAGAAAGCCTAGCTGTTTGGACCACAAGACCCTAGCTTATTGTTATAATGAATTTCCATTGTAGGCAGAATAAAACCAACTAAAAAAACAAACTAACAAAAACCAAAAACACTTCTGAAAATAAACAACCTTTGAACACAGAGTCCCCAGATGAGATTCAGGAGAAATTATATTGTTCCCAATAATTGACCAACATTGACCAAATAGCTGAATTTCTTTTTCATCTACAATTGAAAATAAATACACATTGAGTACCTGCATCAGGCGTTTTCCTGTGACACCCTCTCCCCAAATTGATGCCACTGCTAGGTTCTTCCATAGTACCCAGTGTTTACCCTTCTAGCCCATAATTCATAGTACTATAATCACATCTTTATTTGTCCATACCCTTTATTCAATGCTTCTCCCTACCAGGGTCCTAGTCTTGTTCATTATTATAACACCCAGTGCTTATCACAGTGCTTGTGATATATATAGTAGGTGTTAACTAAATAATTGCTGATAAATGAATAAATAAACAAGTTAATGCATGGATAAACAATAAATAAGGTATGTGCTTTAATTATCTATTACTGTATAACAGCCCCCAAACTTAGAGACTAAAAACAATAATTTACTATTTTTCATGATTCTGTGAGTTGGCTGGACAGCTCTTCTGCTGTTTTACCTGGGCTCACTCATGGTGCTGCATTCATTTTCGGGGTAACCAGGGGGCTGAGTTCAGTTGAGACACCAAGGGGTCTGGACTATTCTCTCCATATGTCTTTCACCCTCAAGTTGGCTCCTTGGACTTCCTAACATGGAAGTAGCAGTGTTCCAATGTACAAACACTTAATGAACTTACCTCAAGTTTTCTGACATCTCATTGGAATCAATGAGAGAGTCAATCAGTGACAGTCGAATCAATGTGAGAGGGGATTATACAAGGTCATGAATGTTTAGGAGACCCTGAGTATAATAATCAACCATAACATGTCACTACCTTAAGAAAGTTGCTAATCAAGGCAGATTATTGAGCGTACAAGTACTCCAATGTGATAAATGTTGTACTGGAGATACCAACAAACTGTTAAGGATATAAGCATAGACAGCATTAGGACCAGGAGATCTTAATTTGAATCTTTCTTCTTTCAGTAACTGCTGTATGATCTCAGGTGAGTTATTTAATCTCCCAAAATATTGGCTTTATAATTCTAAAAATGTATTTTGGCTTACTTGACTTTTGTTGCAACCTCCTTCTAATACGACCTCCTGTTCTGCAGAGGCTTAAAAACCTAAAAACTATATTTATCACACTCCTTTGCAGCTAAGTCTGTTGATGTGACAGCTTCAACCAATCACATATGCACTACGAAAATTGACTTTGAAACTGAAACTGAATCAAGTGGGAAAATATGCAGCAGCTTGAAGGGCATCGAAGGGCATCAACTTTTGCTGGTGTGGCTCTAGCAGCTATAGCACAGCTCTCGGGCCAACAGTCCTGGCAGTGAAGTCATGTCTGGATGCATGGCTCTGATGGCATGATCTCTGAGTCTGCAATAGGTGCAGCACCTCCTGGACTCCTAGCATGCCAACTACAGTAGAGGGAGCAGTTGTCTTCGCAGGCTAGTTTGATGGTGCGGTTTTGGGAGTCATTCCTGGAGGTCTTGTCTAAAGTCTGTTCATTTAGCCCTTCCAGTACTTTTATAGACACCAAATTCCCTTTCTGCTTAAAATAGCCAGAGTAGTTTCTGTTTTCTGGACTGAACCCTTATGGATAGATTCTCATCCAAAATTATTACGGAATTTACCTAAAACACTTTATGGCACTAAGGAAGTGCTTAGTAAATATTAATTTTCCTTCTCTTATAATTTTTGTATGTAAAATTACAGATGAAACATCCAGATGTTTTGAAAGATTCTGATAACTGACTCTCTCTCAGTTTTCAATTGACATGTAAACACAATCTTTTTTTTTTAAACACAATCTTTTAACAAAAACATAGAATCACACTAATATACAAACACAGAAATAGATACAGAGATAAAAAATACATCCCACTCTGATTCATTCTTTTAACAAAGACTCATTGACCATGTATTAAAATTAAGTGCCTGATTCTAACCTTGAGCAAATCATTTTACCTTCTCAGTTTCTGTATTGAAAGCCTCCATTTTCTCATTTATAAAATGAAAGAGAAGGACCACATAATTTCTGAAGTTTCTTCCTTCCTTGCTTCAAAACTGTGTTCATTAGACCACTAAGCAATTACCCATCAATGCTAATCTATACAAGGGGTCTTCAAAATGTTGATGGGAAGATTGGTATCATCTTTCAATTCCATTTTTCCATGAGCTTTTTTTTGTACACAGGCAGTTTAAGTTTGTCTCAGGATTCTAGGCTTCTCTAGTGGTTTGGTATTGTGTGAGAAGAGTCGACTGTGTATCTTTGTGTACAGACAGTCCCCAACTTACAATGGTTTGACTTATAATTTTTCAACTTTACCATGGTGTGAAAGTGATACACATTCAGTAGAACCTGTACTTCAGCAGCCACACAACCATTCTGGTTTTCACTTTCAGTACAGCATTCAATAAATTACGTGAGACATTCAACACTTAATCATAAAACAGGCTTTGTATGATGTGATTTTGCCCAACTGTAGGCTAATGTGAGTGTTCTGAGCATGTTTACGGTAGGCTAGGCTAAGCTGTGATGTTCAGAAGGTTCGGTTTATTAAATGCATTTTCAACTTAACAATACTTTCAATTTATGAACAGGATGTAGCCCCATTGTTAGTTGAGGAGCATCTGTATTTGTTATTTCTCAGATAACCACTCCCTCTCACAGAACATATTTTTTAGCTCCCTTATTGATAATATGTTTTCTTGACCAAGTTGATTATGAATCCACCACTCCTAAATGCAATCCCTCCCTGCCTTTCATATTTAAGAAAGTATTGTTATTGTCATCATTGACAACATTTATTGAATAATTACTATCTATCATGCCCTTTCTAATTTCTTATGTACATAATTTACTGCTCATTTAACTTCCACAACACACTGTGTACTTTTTGTATATGATGAAACTAAGGCTGAAAGAAGTTAAGCAAGTTGTTTAAAGTCACAGAATTGCTAAGAGGCAGAGTTCAAAATTGATTAGGTTTATTGAACTGAAAATTGATTTATATTTTTGCATTTCTAAACAATTTTATTTAAATATATTTCACGTAACATAAAATTCACCCACTTAAACTGTACAATGCTCAATGGTTTTTAGTATGTTTACAGAGTTACGTAACCATCACCACTATCTAATTTTATAACATTTCATTGCCCCCGAAAGAAACCCCTGTTCATTAGCAGTCACTCCCCATCCTGCCCCTGCCACCTCCTCACCCATGGCAACCACTAGTCTACTTTCCATCTCTGTAGATTTAAAACATAGCATTGAGAGCCTCTGTCTTAACCACTGCATTAGATGGGCTCTTTGTAATAATAACAATAATAAAGTAGTAGTAGTATTGGAAATAATATTATTTTAGCTAACCTTTATTGAGCACTTACTATATGCCAAACACTCTGCTCTTTTATTCATGTTCTGAATTAATTCTTATAATTTACAACCTAAATTCTTATAATAGGGTCCTTATAACCCCCATTTTATAAATGAAGAAATGGAGGCTTATTCATTTTAAGTGTCTTGACCGAAGTTATTCAGCTTGCTTTTCATTGGTGGAGCTGGGCTGTGAACCCAGGCAGTATGAAACTGTAGAGTTCTTACACACCATGCTTTATTGCCTCCTGTCTCCTGATGGTGACAGTATTGAGGAAAAAACCTTGACTCTGCATTAGTTTATGGAAAAAGTAAGTTGTTTGCATACTTGAAAGCCATGTAAGTAACAAAGTACATGACCCCCACAACAGCTGATTCTGCCCAAGTGTGCCATGACATAATGACTGAGGACTTCTAACACAGTCTGTGAACACAAATAGAGGAATGAATGAAGTGGTATGTGTATGTGGGAAAAGAAATGGCATGGACACACACTCTTCATTTTCTCAAATTGGTGTGTGAGGACCATAACAATCCATTTTATTTTTCTCCCAGAGCTACAGAGTTTCTGATCCTTTTTCTATCAGGGTGGCAGTGTTCATGGGAAATCACTCTGTACAAGGGGTTGCCAAAAAGTTCATGGAAGGATTTGTATTACCTTTTAATTCATTTTTTCCACAAACTTTGTGAAGTACCCTTGTATTTCTGTCTTAAACATAATTTTTAATATATGGTAGACATGAGTTTAAAATTTGTGGGTTATTTTTTGGAAAAAAGTATGGCAATATTAAAATTTGAATCAATCTTATAAGTGAACTAAGTGTCTGCTAGAATTAATGAGGAAAAAATATTGCAGATCTAAGCACTTAATTATTAAACACCTAATAGCCAAATATAGTACCTGTGGGCAGAGAGGCCCTCTCCTCTGAGGAGGTAAGAACTAATTGCAAAAGCAGAGTTGCTGAGAAGTCACACTGGGAAGCATGGAGTGCACATAGCAGTTGTCGTTTTCTGTTTGCTGAGCTACATTAAAAGGAAAGGTGGAGATCTAAGGAAAAAAAGTATTTAAAACCCTTGGGAAACTTATTCAATAACTAATCATGAGAAGAGATAGGTGATAATGAGAGCCAGTAAAAAAGGTGGTAAGGGGATGCTTAATGTGGGTTTCAGGAGCTCTGGGAGTCCTAAGGCTTTCAATCCTCAAAAGAGCACAAGTCTGTCACATAGTAGGTGCTCAAAAATAATTAAAATAACCAGCTAATGAATGGATGGAAGGACCTAATGAATGGATCGATGGATGGCTTTTTCCCCCAAATTTGAGAAAAGAGAAAATTTGATATTTATAAATATTATTGAAAATAGTGCATGTCATGGAGTGAATGTTTATGTTCTCCCCCAAATTCAGATGTTGAATCCCTAGCCCCGAGCATAATGGTATTTAGAGGTAAATTAGCATTAGGTGAGGTCATGAGGGTGGGGCCCTTGTCCGATGGAATTAGTGCCATCATGAGAAGAGACAGCACAGAGTTTGCTTTCTCTCTCACTCTATGTACGTATACTGAGGAAAGGCTATGTGAGGACACAGCAAGAAGGTAGCCATCTGCAAACCAGGAAAAGAGCCCTCATGAGGAATCAAATTGGTCAGCACTTTGATGTTGTACTTCTCAGTCTCCAAAACAGTGAGAAATAAATTTTTGTTGTTTAAACCACCCAGTCTGTGGTATTTTGTTATGGCAGCCCTGAACAGATTAAGATAATACCTATACCTAATTCTTATATATCTTTAAATCTTGTTGTACTTGGGTACATATATAATTATATAATTGTACATAGATTACATATTGTATATGAATTTATACATAAATATTGATCATTTTAATTTTTTTAATAAATGGGTTTTTTGAATGTAAAATAACTTCCTAACTGAACAAAAATTGTACTATTTTCTATGACTCAGATATCCACATCCAAGGAGAAGCTGGTATTCAATTCATGGAACCATAACCAGGGCCCCTCAATCAATGTGGTGGTATAATCCCCAACATAAGGGAAAAATTCAGGTTTCTACAGCATAAGTGAGGCACAAGCCCATACTTCACAGCTCGCTTTCTCTTGTTTTCTCTCTCTTTCTTTCTTCCTTGGAATAGAAAAGTAATCAGAGGCCAGGTGGCCACAAGTTGGGGTGTGTTGGGTGCACTATGGGGCTGTCATAATAAGAACTCTCAGTACAGGTTCAAAGCCTCTGGGGCTTATTTCCTGAGGTTGAGTTTCAGGGGCTGGGGACTTCAGAGCTGGATCTCTCTCTCTCTCTCTCTCACAGTGAATGCAAACCACTCCTGAGTTCTTACACACCATGTACACACCATGTACAGAGAGTGCTAAGTCCCTAATTATTAGAGCTCCTGTTTTACATGTGGGACCAGTCCCTTCCTTGGGTATACACAGCCAAGAGCTGACAGTGCTTTAAAAGTTTATCATAAAGGTGAGTATCTCCCTGGAAGCACAGTATGATAAAAGAGTAGCAGAATTTTGGACACCGGGGTTAGCTCTAATCTCCATTTCTTATCAACTATGATACTTAGTATGTTGTTTAATTCTTCTGAGACTTTTTCTCTGTAGAGTGGGGCTAGTAATTTCTGCCCTACCTGTCTCCGTGGGTTGATCTCAGAAACAAGTGAGGCACATTTTCACATGCAAAAAACTTTTGTAAAATACAATATTCTATACCAGCAGCTGGCAAACTGTGGCCCACAGGCCAAATCTATCCTACTGCCCATTTTTGTATGGCCTACAAGTTAAGAATGGTTTTTACATTTTTAAATGGTTGAGAAGAAGAATATTTTATGACATGTAAAAGTTATATAAAATTCAAGTTTCAGTGTCCATATGAGTGAGTGTAGATATTCATTTGTTTACATATTATCTGTGGGTACTTTAACACTACCATGTTCAAGTTGAGCATGGCCCAAAAAATTCAAAGTATTTACAATCTGGCCCTTTACAGAAAATGTTTGCCAACCCCTGCTCTACACAACTGTATTAGGCAGAGTTCTCCAGAATTTACACACAAACACACACATACACACACACACACATGCAGAGAGAGAGAGAGAGAGAGAGATTTTTTTATAGGTCTTGGCTCATGCTATATTATGGAGACTGTGAAGTCCTGCCATTTGCTGTCTGCAAGCTAGAGAACCAGAAAAGCCAGTGGTGTAATTCAGTCCAAATCTGAAGGCCTGTGAACCAGGAGTGCTGATGTCCAAGAGCAGGAGAAGATGGATGACCCCAGTTCAGAGAGAACTCACCTTTCTTCTACCCTTTTGTTCTATTCTGGCCCTCAAAGAATTGGATGATCCCTGTACACATTGGTGAGGGTGATCTTCTTTATTTAGTCTAATGCTCCAAATGTAACCTCTCCCAGGGCTTGTTCAATAGGCTCATGAACAACCATCACTGGCCATGATGATAGAGCCAGAGTATTCATAGGCTTCACCTCATGGACTTCACTTCTGTCCTTGAGGAAGAGACGTTATTGCCATTGGCTACTGCCACTTCTGAGCACCTAACTTGTTCTCAGCATTGGCTAATCCAGGAGTCCTAATATGGTACCATATTCCACAGGGTCCCACCCCATCCCTGGTAACACTGAGATGGGAAAGAAGAAGTTTGTCCTGCCTGGAATAGACCTATGCTCTAGGTTCAGAACTCTTTCCCCACCCACCACACCTCTGCACCCCTGGTTATCTTTAGAAGTAATGGATGCCCAGTGTACTATATGGTGTCCCACACAGTGTTGCCTTTGACCAAGGAACTTACTTCTCTCTGAAAGAAGGAAGGCAATGGGATTTGTGGGATTTATTTCCCATCACTAGAAGCTGACGGCCTTATAGAATAGTAATGACAACTAACACTTACATGCTGGGCACTATTCTAAGCACTGTGCGCTACCTCATTTAATCCTTATAACAGCCACATGAGGCAATTACCATGATCATATTAATACCCAAGAAGAGGACACTGAAGTAAGAATGGTTAATAAACTGATTCTGGTCACTCAGTCAGTAAGGGGGAGCTGAGATTTGAATCTAGACAGTCCAGCTTCAGAGCCTGTGCTCGTAACCACTACTATATGCTGCTTACAACAGAGCTGTGGAAAGATCCACCAGAGGCCCATTCATAGAGTCTTATTAGAAACAAAACAGGTGAGAGGACAGTGTGGTCCTAGAGGGTAAAGTTTATTCTCTGAAACAGTGACCAATATGCAGTGGCATTTCTTCCACAGCAAGAATATGGTCATCTGGGAGTTAAGAGGATGGAAGCTGGAGTTATGCCTCACTCCCACATGGAGGATTTTGTATACGTTCCCCAGAACTCAGGTCTCCACTGATAAAGAGCATTTAAGGTCAAGAGAGGAATAGTTGAGGGGGATAAATGAAGCAGTGGTTCCATTGAACTAGATGCTGAGACTGACATCTGACCATTTTAGGCTCCTCATGACAATGGCGAACAGGCAAAAAGGGGAGCTCTGGTGTAGGTCGGGGTGCTTGAGCCCAACACTGTAAAGGGACTATATCAGCTCAGGTGCATTTGGCTTTAAGTAACAACTACAACAATACATTTAAAAGTGACCTAAATTATAACAGCCTGAATGGGAAGTATGGAGGGAGGCAGTCCATGGGTAGATTCAATGGCTCAGAGATGTCATCCAGGAACCAGGCTCTCTGCAGCCTCCTCCATACTCAGCTGCTTGGCGGCGTCTCTCCTCATGGTGCCATGATGGCTGCCCAGAGCCTGGCATGAGTGAGTGAGGCAAAGAACCAGGGACAGCCGAGAACCTATTTCCGTGGCTGGCCATTGTCTTCAGGCCAGTAGTTTCTTGTGACAGCACCAAGCATCCAGAGCTGGTGGTGCTACTGGTGGTGATACGGGGGGTGCTGGCCAGGTGGTCCCACTGGCATGATTGTGGTTGTGGCTTTTGCTTCCTCACCTCCATTTGTTCCTGGTCATTTTCTGACCCTGAATCCCCAGCCTTCCCAGTGAGTCAGTGAGCTACCTGATATCTCTTTGGCACATCTTTTTTCTTCAATGGAACCACTGCTTCATTTATCCCCCTCAACTATTCCTCTCTTGACCTTAAATGCTCTTTATCAGTGGAGACCTGAGTTCTGGGGAACGTATACAAAATAGTTCTGGGGAACGTATACAAAATAGTTCTGGGGAACGTATACAAAATAGTTCTGGGGAACGTATACAAAATAGTTCTGGGGAACGTATACAAAATAGTTCTGGGGAACGTATACAAAATCCTCCATGTGGGAGTGAGGCATAACTCCAGCTTCCATCCTCTTAACTCCCAGATGACCATATTCTTGCTGTGGAAGAAATGCCACTGCAAAGTCTGACTGACACAGCTAAGTCTGACTGATAACATGGCTGTTTAATTGATTCATTGAAAACGAGGTTTTTCTCTCTTTTTGTTGTTGTTGTTCTTTTTGGTGTTTTCGGCAGGTTTCAAGAGGTAGCCAGAGAGCGAATATGCCTTTACTAGAAAGTAGACCATCTTTACCAAGTCTCTACTTGGTTTATTTTAATGTCCTCCTCTCAGTAAAATCCAGGACACACAAGTCCTGAAAAATATCTCGGGAAGGTGCATAGCTGCTCACAAATACCATTTACTGAGTGCATAACATGCTATGAAAAGTACTTTTCTATGGATTTAATTTTCACTGTATCTATATTTTACAGATAAGGAACTTGGTGTGGAGATTGGTCATACATGGCACAAATAGCAAATGACCCAGTGCAACCTGACTGCAAAGGCCTAGGATTGCTCCAGCATTCTGGGTCATTATTTTATTTACTTATGCTATCAGAAATTAAAGCAATAGATTGTACCCTACAAGGTCTCCATAATACTGCTCAGCCACAGTTGAAGTTGATATCAAAGGCATTTATCTTGGAGTCCAGCCAAAGGATTTTGTTCTGGAAGGTCCATAAAGACATTGATTACTTTTTAATGTAGAGTAAGGTCAGTGGCACAAACGCTGAGGTTACCTTTAAAGTGTGGCTCCAGGCCATGTCCTCATTTTAACTGAGCTGCACCTGCCTCACTCTGGACTTGTTTATCATGCTTGTCCACCCACATGTCCCTCTAAGAGAAACTTCCCACCACCTCCAGTCCCCATAGCCGTAGCAGACACGTTTTATACTAATTGCCACAATCAACAAGTGAGGAACAACTTGCCTAAAGGCCATCATGTATAGACTGGCCTGTGGCTTATGCAGCCTGTCTTGGAAAGATGGGCCACTCAGATAGCTCTTATCCAAATTAGGAATTGGGAAACTGAGAAATGGAGTTAACAATAGAGCTGAAAGTAAAAGAATGCTCTGATGTCAAACTGATACGAAAATCACATGAAAGCTAATGTTATGAGGAGGTAAAGTGTATGCTCCATTAAATAGAAGATGGAGGGGCTGACCAGTTAGCTCAGTAGGTTAGAGTGTGGCTCTATAACACCAAGGTCAAGGGTTCGGTTCCCCATACCGGCCAGCCGCTAAAAAAAAAAAAAAGAAAGAAAGAAAGAAAGAAAAAATAGAGAGGATGGGAAGCCTGTTGGTGGAGAGAGAGATGAAACAGATGAGCAGAGAGAAACAGAGATAGGTGATGGGGGAAGATGAGAGGGAAAAAAAAATGCTAAGTGAGAGACCTAACCCTGGAGCTTCTGGATTTTCTGAATTTCCTAGGAAACTTTGGTGGATCTCTGTTCCTTACAACCACACTGTCTTGTTTGAAACTCTTCCTTGTGAATTTTTAAAAAAGAACTTGTGAACTAATTTGTCTTTCATCTTTTTATTTTTCCCTCTTCTTCCTCCTATGATCTAACTAATCCAAAGGCTAGAACTCAGAGAAAAATAAAATAGAAAGCAAGAAGGCTGGATAATGCACAAACATGAAAACCAGACAGTGAAGGGCAGAACGTAATTATTATGTGCTAAGACATAGGCTTTTATAACCCCTCTGCTCCCCTCTGTGGATAAAGACAGAATTGAGAGGATTTTTCCTTCTATAAACTCCAAAAGCAGAAGCAAAATGCCATTCTTTTTTCTCCTTTTATTTCATGACCACGAACTAAAACCATCAGTACACGTCCTTATAAAAAAAATTTTTTTCCTAATCAACAACTTCCTCCACTTGAGTGTTTCAAATTATAGATAACTTGCTTTTAGAAAAAGCAGAAATGTACTATTTAGGTATAGATTAATTCACTGGGAATTTAGAGTATGAAAAATCAGTAAAAACAAAAAAGAATGGAAGATTTTGAACTAATTGTGCCAAAAGACCTGGCTGAATCCCAGCTCTGCAACCTTTTCACTGTTTCACCTTAGCAAAGGCCTTAGCCTCCCGGAGCTTCAGTGTCTGCAAAATGGGAACACTTGAACCTGTCTCACAAGGGGGCCTGAGGATAAGTCAGACAACACAGCACAGTGGAGGTCACAGTGTATGCACTTAATGACTCAACGAATGCTTGAACTTAAATTTGTTAACTGTTTCCACCAAGCTCTTACACAGATACCTTCAGAGTTTGGCTCAGGACCCACTGATGTCTTATTAAGCACAATCCTACCAGGCCAGGTCATCTGATTTTTCAGCCACAACCAGCCAAGGCAGTGGGTAGTTCAAGAATGCTGCAAGGGGGAAACACACTGACAGGTGATAAAAGAGACAATAAACAAGAAAAGAAGAAGATAGAAAATTTCATAAAAATAAGACAAAACAACTCCAAAGTTTAATAGTTGGGGGTCTTTTAGTGTAGGAAAACAGCCCTACATATGACTTAGGTAGCCCCCGAGGGACTCACTACTGCACTCAGCCTCATGCAATGATTGACACTCATGTGGTCCAAAGCATGTTGGGCACAAATAGTATCTCTGACAAATCCTGGTAGGGTGGAATGTGCCTGCATCCCAAGGGACAGGAACTTAGGGGAAGGAATCACCAGATTATCTTAGGTTATTTGAAAATGAACTGCAAGAAGACTGGGAAGGGCAGTGGCTGCTTGAGGTCCCAGCTCCTCACTACAGCACCTTTAGAGATAGGAAGGGTCTGGGAGGATATCCTTGTGCTATCCGTATAGGGGCAGAATCCTTTGGAACCTAGTTGAGGGTATGCTCCCATCCACTGGAGGATAAGCTGAAACTGTTTCCCTTTGAAGAAGAAAAGAAGGTCTGTAACAGAAAGGGCTGGCTGGGAAGATGAGAATGGTCAGACCACAGGTTACGTCTCCCATAGAGACATGCAGGACAGAAGGCAGGCAGCCCTTTATCACAGGGGGATTGGGTATCAGGGCTTGGCTGCTGGAGCCAGATGCCTGGGTTCAAACCCAGCTCTGACTCTTACTATTTGCATGACCTCCAGCTTAATCTGACTTAATCTCTTCTGTCTAAAATAAATACCTCATCGCATTGTTGTGAGGATAATTGTGTTAACATACATGAGACACTTAAAAGACTGGCACACTGCAATAATGGCAATGTTTGTTATTATCAAATGCATCACTCACATACATTTTACTCTCCTGTACTTCTAGTCATGGATGACTGGGCTGCCTCAGCTCCACTCACAAACAATGCCATGGCAAATACCTTCATGCTTTCAATTTAATTTCTTGAGTGCCTGATATGTGCTGGACAATGTTTTTATTTTAGCCCTGTGCAAGAGCCTACCACAGGCATATACCTAGCAATGGGTTGCTTACCCAATATCACTGAAGTCTGGCTACCTGCTCACAAATTTACATGTGTGCTGGCAGCTCTTGGCTCTCCACACCTCTGTCATCACTTGGTGTTATCAGACATTTTAATTTTTGCCAATCTGATTGGTGAAAAGTGGTATCTTAATTTTCAGTTCTGTTGCAAATAAGATTGAGCATGTCTTCATATACTTGTTAGCTATTCCAACATCCTTTTTTAAGAATCACCTATATGTATATTTTTCTATTGAATTTTCTGCTGCCTTCTTGTTGCTGTTGATTAAAATTGTTTCTTGTATGTTTGAGATATGTAGCACTTGCTAGTGTTGTATATTGGGAATATCTTCTCCCGATTTGTCAACTTTTTTTTTTCAATTTGTCAACTTTTTATTACCTTTGTTTTAGACTTTCATTTTTGCACAGAAATCCTGTGGCTCATGGAACGTACCAAACTCAGCTCAATTCCTGACTAGATTGACTTAACCCTCTATGTTGATAGTCAGAAAAAAAAAGTATACCTATTTCTGGACATAAATGTTATTTAGCTTATTCTCAACTGTTTTTCTACATACAATGTCAAGCACTCAATCAAGAATTATAAGACACACAAAAAAATCAAGGGGGGAAAAACCACTGTTAAGACATACAGCAATCATTAGGGCTGGCTGGTTAGCTCACTTGGTTAGAGCATGGTGCTGATAGCAACAAGGTCAAGGGTTTGGATCCCCTTACCAGCCAGCCACTTAAAAAAAAATAAAAATAGACATACAGCAATCAAAAGCCTGATTCAGAAATGACCCAGATGTCCAAACTATCAGACTTTAAATCATTATGAATAATATACTAAAGGATCTAGTAGAAAAAAAGGACAAGAAGCATTTAGAGATTTTGGTGGATAGATGGAAACCATAAAAAAGAGTCAGAAATGACACACTCTATTTTCATTTTTCTGGTTGTTTCCCTAAATCATTATGACCTTTGCTCACTTTTATTCTTTTCTCTTTGATTTCTTATTGTTATTTGATTGTTTGTTTTAATAGTTCGGCCAGTTCATCAATTTCTTTCACTTCTTTGGCATCCCTAGGGCTGAGATTGAGGGAAAAATAAAATTTACTGTCTCATCAGAATACATAACCTTGTCTCCTATGCCTCAGCTGTGATCTTCAAGTAGTAGATACTTTGAAGGAAGTGGCTTTCAGTACAAATGTCAGGAAATTACCACAAATTTAGTTAAGAATCTCTGTGGTTTTATAAAAAAAGGTTAATTTGTGTTTTGCTCAAGTAGAATACTTTATTCTCTAATAGTGTCACAAAATGAAATATCGCCTAAATTTACAATAGTTTTATTAGCAGGCAGTAGGATTTGACAAACAAGACAAAATAAAGGAGTTCATCATCCAATGGTCATATTATTTGCCCTACAGTTAGGGTTTTTTTCTCTCATTAATATCAAAGTCAGACATTATATCTTCTACCAACAGCCACATGTCCTGAAATGCACAGTTTCAGATCAAATATTTTAATATTTACTGAGCTTTGGTTCTACTGCCATTTTTACATATTTCCCTCCATTCATTCACTCATAGTATTTATATTCTAGACTAGCTCTTTTTATATTCTAGCTACAAGATAGGAATTACTTGGGCATAAAGAAGAGTTGCTGGAAGAAAACAGAAGATTTTGCACATTAGCCAGTTGTGCTCCACCATGTTTTGTCACTGGAATCAATAGATTTGAGCCTGTGGAGACATTACACTGAAACAACTTACTTAGGGCTGTTTATCTATCAGGCCCTAAAGGCACAGAACCTAACGCCTATACATTTTTAAAGGACTTTTCTACATGTTTTAGACCTGAAAAAATTGTCTCTAAAATAATTTTAAAAATCATGTGTTTGATATGCTATGGGGTAGGGTAGTGGGGCTCCAAAAGAAATGTGCTTAGAACTTATGCAATTCCTAAGCCAGCCTCAAACCTCCTTGGGAATGATCTCCTATCTATTTTGTTCTCAGTCTAAGCTTATGTTAGTTGGCAGCATTGGCTGATAGAGTACAATGGAGGATGACAGGGAATTAGAACATTTAATGCTGAAAGCTACAGTGGAGACTATCTATCCAGGTTTTCAAACTGTGCCTCAGATGCAAAAGGAAGGCAGAGACAGTGAACTTCTGTTCTGTCCTGCTACTGTTTTTACCCTCCTCCCCTGTAACTCCCTGTCCTTACTGGTAAGAGTAGCTCCACTTGAATCTGTTCAATGTATTGGGATTCTCTGTAAATTTTATTTGGAAAATGAGTTCACTGCTTAGTATTAGAAAACCATTGATCTATTCTAACTTCATCATTTTACTAACGAGTGCCCTGAGGCTCAAAGAATTTAAATAAATTTCCCAAGTTCTCTCAACTAGCTGATAAAGCCAGGTTTCTAGAATTCCAGTTCAGGACTATTACTTTGAGCAGAGACTGAAGGATCACAGATATAAGAAAGCAAATTTGTTTCAAAAGCTTCCCCAGACCTCATGTTGAGGTGTTACTGCTGTCTTGTGAGACACTTGGGTTTTGCTAGAGCAGTCCTAGTATGTTTTCATCACCCTTTCTCCTGTGCTGTCTTTCAGGCCAAGGTCACATTCTGAAACTTGGAGGATATCTTTTTGATGGGCTCATAAAGAATCTGTGAAGCTAACCAGGGTAATAAAAATCAGTTTATCTCATTTTTAGTACACTGGGCATCCTCCACCTTCCACCCTGCTTTAGTTCATTTCTGTTGCTTATAACAGAAATATCTGAAACTGGGTAATTTGTAAAGAAACAATATTTATTGCTTTCAGTTTGAGAGGCTGAGAAGTCCACAGTTCAGGGAACACAGTTGGTGAGGCCACTCCACAGCAATTCAGGGAGTTGCATGGCGAGAATGGCAGAGTAGAGAGAGAGAGGCGAGGTGCCAGGCTCTTTTTAACAATGAGCTCTTACAGGAACTAATAGAGTGGGAAATCACTCACTATCCTTCCCTGCCAGGTCATTAATCTATTCATATGAGATCTACCCCCCATGACCCAAACAGCTCCCAACACTGCAACATTGGGGAGCAGATTTCAAAGTGGGCTTTTGAGGGCCACTGTATCCAAATAGACCACACCCCTTAAAAGAAAGTTCCTGTTTCCCACTGAAGAATATAAAAACAGCTAAAAAGAAATCTAATAAGCAAAAAATACAACAAAATCAGAAAGTATATAAAGGTGTAAAAGAGTGCATCTATGATGGCAGAAGAATCACTATTGACTAAAGTTTAGTTAATTGCTCAAGAACACTATAATCATATTGTCCAGTATGATAGCCACTATCCACATGTGGCTACTGAACACACCAATTGGTGGCTGGTCCAATTTGACAAGCAGTGGAGGTGAAAAAAACATACCAGAATTAAGACTTTAATATGAAAAAATAAAAGAATTTAAAATCTCTTAATAATTATTTATTTCAGTGATTCATGTTGAAATTATAGTATTTTGAATATACTGGATTAAATAAACCATGTTATTGAAATTAATTTCACTTGCTTCTTTTTGCTTTTTAAAATGTGGCTACTAGAAAAATTTTAATGACATATTTAAATGTAATGCTCATGTTATATTTCTATTGGGCAGCACTGGGCTGAAAGTAACTAAAACATGTCCATTGCAGCTGGGCTGAGAAGGCTGGGGTATAGGCTCCTACCTGCATGGCCACAGACTAAGGTCTTCAAAGAGTAGCTCCAGGCTCTGGACTCAGGCTTTGAACTCAGGCCAGACACTTACGGGCCTTCAGGGGGTGGTCTTCATGCTCTCCCTTTAAGAATAACTTGACTTTAACCTGGGTGCTGTAAACTGGATACCCCCCTGCCCCCGCAACATCATAGAAGCTTAATTCTCACTATAAGTGTTGAGGGTGGGAAATCCTATTATGGTAACTGAAAGTTGGGGCCTTGAGGAGGTGGTTAGATTGTACGAATGGATTAAAAATGGTGGCCATGGGTGTGGTTCTGAGGGCTTTAAAAGAAGAGCACATGCGAGGTTAGGCTGTCTCTGCTCTGCCATTTTTCTACCATGTGAGATCCCTGGGTCACTGTCACCATGACGAAGGACTTCACCAAATGTGCTCCCTGTTCTCTGGACTTCCTATCCTCTGAAACTGTAAGCAATAAATTTCTTTTTCTTACAAATTACCCAGTTACAAGTATTCTTGTTATAAGCAACAGAAATGGACTAATACACTGGGCATATGTAGTTTGGCAGGTTTTCAGGGTTACTAAATAACAGCCTAAAGGGCAAACTGATTTAAGTTGATTTTCAAGCTCCAGTTCTATGGAGCTGAAAAACACAAAGCTCCCTGAAATGAATTTCTACTTCATCTAGGTAAGTGGGACTAGATCTGATAAGACCAGAAACATATTAAAAGGTGTTGCTCAGCACTTTGCCAAACTCTGAAAGCACTTTCCAAAATCTCCAGAAGTTTTATACTCTGACATCTTTAAAACAGATCTTCAATCAGATAAAGATTTACTTTAGTTTCACTGGAGACAACTCTCAAAAGAGATGTCTGATGTAAAACAAAGCTGAAGTTGTTTCGTTGACTTAGAATACACTTTCTCTTGTAAAAATAAAGTTTTGGGTCTAGAAGAAATGAGAAGCATTACACATAAAGCTAAAGTAAGCATTGAAAATTGCTAGAATTCTGCAGGGAAAAAAAAACAATTGTAAAAAATCTGTTAGAATTTTTTTTTTTTTTTTAAAAAAAACAACAAAAACCCAATACCAAAAACAAACAAAAAACACCTGTTTGTTTAAAGAGGCAGTACAGTAGAAATTCAAATTTGAAATGGTTTTCAGAGATGTCCATATCCTAAACCCTAGAACCTGTGAATGCTACCTTATATCTGCAAAAAGGACTTTGCAGATGTGTTAAGTTACAGATCCTGATACAGGGAGATTATCCTTGATATAGGGAGATTATTCTAAACTATCCAGGTGGGCCCTAAATGTAATCACAAGTGTCCTTATGAGAGGGAGGCAGAGAGAGACTTGACTACAGAAGGAGAGAAGGCACACAAAAGAGAAGGCAATGTGACCCCAGCAGCAGAAACTGGAGAAAAGTAACATAAGCCAAGGAAGGTCTGCAGCCTCCAGAATCCGGAAGAGACAGGGAGGGATTCTCCCCTGGAGCCTCCAGAAGGAAACAGCCCTGTGGACACCTTGATTTTTGTCTGGTAAGACTCATTTCAGACTTCTGACCTTTACAACTGTTAAAGAGTAAATTTCTGTTGCTTTCAACCACAATATTTGTGGCAATTTCTTATAGCAGTAATAGGAAACTAATACAGGACTCCAATGACTTGGCAAAATTAACCTAGAGGTTGAACATTTCCTTCAATCACATTAATTTTTATAGGTTTAAAGCATAGAAAATAAAAATCTCTAAGATAAAGTTCTTGGAAGAGCACAGATCAAAGGGTTAAATGCCATTTAGGATATTTGCTCCCTCACATTTCCTCATCTTTACCCCATTCTCTGGACTGTCCTTCCTTTCCTTCCTTCCCTCTCCCAGCACCTTCCATCCTCAGTGAAGGAATCTATCCAGATGCAACTTCAGATTTGCTTTTATGCCTGACTTGCCAAGCTGCCATAATGTTAGCAAAAAACATTCCAATTTTCCTTTCAGGCTATGTATGGTTATGATAGTTAATAAATATAACCATCAGTTCTGATTTATTGTAAATATTAAGTTATTTGTTCAACAAATACTTATTGAGTACCAACTACGCCCTAGGCACTGTGCTAGATCCTGGGCAAGACAACAGTGAACAAGGTAGATGTGGTCTGTGCCTTCATTTACAGATTAGTAAAGCAGATAGACTAAAGTAAGTAAATACATATATAAACTACCAACTGTGGTTAAATGCTACGATGGAGTGAAAGGGAGTGCAATGACAGAGCTGGCCTGTCTCAGGAACTGGCATTTGTGTTGTAAAGGTGCTCACCTGTAAAGAGCAAGGTGGGTATGCAGGAAGCATCAAACATAAACGTACAGGGACAGATAGGAAAAAGGCTTAGTGTGTTAGAGGAACTGAAATAAAACCCATCCGGGTACAGTACAGAGAGAGGGGAGGGGTGATGGCACAAGGTGAAGTGAGAGAGGTAAGCAGGGGACAGATGACCTAGGGATTCAAGGGTAATGGCAGACATTTCTGTTCCCTTTTCTCCTAGTGAAGTCAGGAGCTAGGAAGCTTCTAGCTAAGAAATATGCCCATAACTGAAGTTTTCCCAGTAGAGGAGGTGCACTCCTTCAAGTTAGGAAATTTGATCTGGATATACTCCACCATTTAGGAAGCACTTTAAACCATTATCACATAACACTTTGGTGGGAATTATGTTTCGGGACTCCTTTCATTCATTCAGCATTTATTGCATGCCCTCTTTGTGCCAGACAGCCCTATTTGGAGTGCTGTGCATGTCCTGGGTTTGAGGATAGGTGAGTCCCTGGCTCTGCTGTCATGGAGCACAGTTGTGGTAAGGTGCTGCGAGGTAAAATGACAGGGAGCAAATGACAGTGGGCCACATGATGTTCAGCCTAACTTGGGCAAAGGAAGAAGGCTTCAGGGAGGAAGTGGCACTTAAGCAAGGATCTGAAGGATATATAGGAGTTGGCCAGGTTGGTCAGAAGATTGGTGGGGGTGGAGAGGGGGACTGAAGAGGGATATTCCAGGCAGAGGAAATCCTATGGGGCTGAGAAAAGTCCAGTGCACTGCTCTGGGGAACAGATAGTGAAGTGAGAATAGAGGGAAAGGACTGGAGGGGTAACTGGCAGGAGGGTGCATAGTCTTGGAGGTCCTGGGAGATAAATTTGGACTCTAAGAACATGGAGAAGCAGTTAATAGGTTATAAGCAGAGAAGTGATAGGATCAAGTTTGCATTTCAAAAATATAATTTATATTTTGATGTGCAGAATGGATTGGAGGTAAGCAAGAGCAAACACTAGAGAACACTTAGGAGATGATTACTGGCATCCAGGCAAGAGATGATGGTGGCATGGGAGAGGATGGTGGCGACAGAGATTCCTAGTTGTAGAACCTACTTGATCTTTGCATTATGCTCTTCACAATTTAGGTAAAATATAAAGTTTTATCAATGGTGTTGTTCACATATTGGGTATGATTTTTATTTCTTTGCAAGACATATAATATTATTTTTTATATAAGTGAAGTTAATTTCAGTTCGAAGCTTCCATTTTTCTGGAAGTTGGACATTTCATTTCAGTCAATTTGGGATCTCTCCATTTCCTCCTTAGTATTGCACCTAAATTTGTGTTTGTCGGGGGAGGTATACTGAGATCTTGTACAAGGTGGGTGTGATAGATAATCTGGTCTCCTTGATTGTGTATCTACTCTGGAATCCACTAACACATCCTTGGTCCCATCATACCTATGGTCAGAGGTTCACCCAGGCTTCTGCTGCACCCTCTTTGTTCCATCTTGATACCTCCTCAGGCCCACTGATCCCTATGCCACGTCTAAACTGTTCTCCAAGTGCAGAGAAGATGTTCTGCCTCTTCCAGAACAACCCAGCTAGGGACAACACTCTGAGGCTGTCTCAGCCCTGCTACATGAACATGCCAAGTATATTTCTTCTGCTCTAGAATCATTCTTGGTGTTCTGGACCAATGGTTTCTTTTGGGGTCTTGGGGAAAGATTCAAGAGATATTGAGGAGGAAAAAATGATTATATTTGATAATTCATATATGTTGGGAGTGAAGCTTCAGGAATGATTACAAGATTTTTTTACTCAAGGACCTGGATGGTGCCTTTTAATGAGACAGGAACCTTGGAAGAGGAGCAGATGTAGGGAGGTGGGCTGGACTCATCAGGTCACTTTTGAACATGCTGTGCTTGACATATCCAAGAACAGATATTCAGGAAGTACTTGGTAATGGGGGGAGGTGGAGGGTTGGGAGTGCTGAAGCTTGGAAGAGAGGTCTGGGATTGAGAACACACATAATGGTTTTTTCAGTGTAAAATATGTGGTGGTAGTGGAAGCCATGAACAGCACGAGATCCCCTGGAGAAAGAAGGAGTGTAGAAAATGAGAAAAGGGCTTGAGAAAAAGCTCTGAGGAATATTTAAAGATTGGGTAGAAGAAGGAGAACCCGCAAAAGAAGAGAACAAGGAGAGTTTCATGAAACAGAAGTCACAAGAAAAGAGTGTTTCAGGAGGTGGATGTGGTTAACAATGTTACATGCCACCACCAAGAGGTCAAGTAAGATGAAAACTGAAGAGTATCCTTTGGATTTAAAAGTCACTGCTGATGTCAGAAAGAGCAATTCTAGGGGATGGAAGAGGCCAAAGCCAAATTTATGTGAAGAGTCTATAGTGAACATTGGGGGTGTTCATGAGAAATTCCAAAAGGGTCACACCTTTGTTGGAGGACCAAATTAGCCTTGTAGTAAAGGTTACTCTAAATCCACTCCAACAAAACTTAAGAACAAACTTCAAAAGCCTCAGGCTGATGCGCGACTAAATTTAACTGCCTCCTAGAACAAATACTGCCACTCTTTAAGACAACAGAATCCAATGCTCAATAAATTTTGTTTTATGATTTCCAGTATCCAATAAAAATTACTATATATGAGAAGAAGCAGCCAGGAGAAAAATCAGTCAACAGAAACAAACCCAGAAATAAAGAGTTGATGGGCCAGCCCTGTGGCTCACTCAGGAGGGTGCGGTGCTGGTGGTGCCGAGGCTGCAGGTTCAGATCCTATATAGGGATGGCCGGTGCGCTCACTGGCTGAGCATGGTGCGGACGACACCCAGCCAAGGGTTGCGATCCCCTTACTGGTCAAAGAAAAAAAGAAAAAAAGAAAGAAATAGAGTTGATAGAATTAGCAGATTAGTAGACAAGGACTTCAAATCAGTTATTATAAGTGTATCCATGTATTTAGTGGAGAACATGAATGTAATGAGAAATGGAAGATATAAAAAAAGAAAATATAAGAAATCATGTCAAAATTCTTTTTCAGTAAGTCCCACCCACCCCCCTCCCCAAATGCTATAATCAGTCCTACTGCCTGTTTTCTGTAAAATATTTTATTTCATGTAACTTCATACTTTTGTTTTTTCTATACGGAAGTATTTTAAAATTATCTTGGAGAACATATCATCTATAATCCTAAAGAAAGGTTAAAGTGACCTTGACAGGTGCTGGGGAAGTAGGGAGGAAGATATAATCATGATAGATCTCCAGATGCACTTCTACCCTGAATTGACATTTTTTGTAGAAAGTATAAATGACTTCCTGGGCTCTGAGCACAGACAGCTGGCTAGGACTGGGGGGGTGTTCTACAGAAGAGGTTGGTGTTTCAGTCTGTCTGTCTGATTGGCCCATCTGAACCTGAGGTCTAACAGTCTTGGCAGGTTCTAATAACTGCTGGTCATATTATCTTATTTTTTCCTTTTTTAAACCATCTGTTGGGAGCTTTAAGATCACTTTTTAAGGTACCCTTAAAATTAAAAGAGAAATACTAATTAAAAGGGAAACAAAGTTCAAGAGCTCATTGGAAATATTTGTGAGTCTTTATCACAGCTGTATTGGGTTTAGGTCAAATCAAGCAACTTAGGGTTAAAGGAAGCAGAGTTGAATCATCTCACCTAGCTGTGTATCTGCATCAAGAAGGTATGTTTCAGGGCCAGCCCCGTGGCTCACTCGGGAGAGTGCGGCGCTGGTAGCACCAAGGCCACGGGTTTGGATCCCTATATAGGGATGGCCAGTGCACTCACTGGCTGAGCATGGTGCAGACAACACCGTGCCGAGGGTTGCAATCCCCTTACCAGTCAGAAAAAAAGAAAAAGGTATGTTTCCCCTAAAAATATTCATCTCATTAACATTGATCTCAAAGCTAAACTTTCAAATTTGAAATCTCCTATATTATCAACTTTTCTGAGTGTGTTCATATAGCGGAGAATTCATGGGACCCACATTACTTTAGTCCATAGATCATTTTAGTTCCTAAAACATTGCTACTAAGCTTAATCTTTAAAATTCTACATTACTGAACATATTTTTATTTAGGATCTTTAAATCAAAACTCATTTATTTCTGCACTGCCCCAGGTCGGTAAGAGAATTAGAGATCATGTTCTTTGCCACTCCTTGGATGGAAGGAAATAGAAACATGGGTCTCAGTTGAGTGCACCAACCTGTCATACTCATATTTGGTGCCAGCTGGTCACCTGTTGGCAGGGCCAGCAGACAACCCCGAGACTAAATCCATCCTGCCCTTCTACATCCAACATCAATAGACATCTCTGTCAGAACGTCTACTCCCTGTGCAAGCCCTGTCATTAAACAGAAAAACTCTGTGCTTAAGTGATATCCAGTTATCAGTTTTAATATCCAACGAATTAAAAACTACATTAACTTTGAGGCAATATCTTTCTATTCAATGTTGTTTTAAAAGACACCTACCTCCTTGCAAAACACACACACACACACAGCTGAAAAGAATAATGATAAAAATAAAACCATAACAAAATGACTCATTTCCAATATCTTTATTACTTACCATTTCTATTAATTTATTTTATTGCCATAGATATTTTGTTCCTAAAATCTCATCGTCCTTATTTTTCTTTCACCTACCTTTGTTCTTCATTTTATCCTCAATGGACATGTCTCCACCATGAGAGGAAGATGGAGAGGAAAAGAAAAGCTGGTCACCAGGACACTGTAAATGGCAAATGACACATCATTAGGAAAACAGTCATTTAACAGACCAGACTGAGAATACATCATTAACAACCCAGACAGAAGATCCTCATCTTCTATCATTTGAAATTAAAAAGTACCTCCAAAGGAACTGTTTACTGCTTTGTCTGTAAAAACTGCTACAAACAGTAAACCAAAGAGACAAAACAGCCTTTAGTGGATTGTTAGAGCACTTAAGGAGGTGCAAATTGTAATTTGCCATATGCTAGACTTTCACAGTCCAATAAGAAATATGCCTGATGGGGCAGCATCTCTGTGGCCCAGTTTTTCAGGTCAAAAGCAGAATGGCTGTTGAGTAAGAAATAACTCACAAAGGAGGGCTACAGACTATACCATCCTTTGATTTCAAACACAACAGATGAGAACTCTCTGCATGTGTTTGTGATTACAGTCATATCACTGAGTTATTGTATGTGCTCAACCAGAGTTTCTGGCTTAAGAGACGGAGGGAAGGCGCCATCGCTAAAATTATTGTGGATCTGGGGACACATCTACTCTGTTTACAAGGGAATCAGAGTGCAAATGTGTTATAAAGATAATGTTGTTCTACAGTAATATTTCCAGATAAGAAAAAGTGGTTCAGAGATGGGGACATATACCTCAGAGGGGGCTCAGGTAGCGAAAACAGAACGTTACTTTTGAGAATTTGGTTTGATGAGCTGCTCTGCCCACAACTGTGTGACTTTCAGTATGTCCCTAACCATCTTTAGCATATTTTTCATCCTCCCATAGCCTTAATTTATCATTTTTATAATGTGGGGTTGGACTCAGTGACTTTTAAAAAATGGTATTCAAAATATGTGCATGCATGTATGAGTGCACTCTCTCCTGTACCCTCATTTTTTCTGAGAAACCCACAATTTTTATTAGATTTGCAAAAGATTTAGGGACTAAAAAGAGGTGAAGGAAGAATTTCGGCCATGATGGATTAACTGTAGGAGTGTAAAATGAAACAGAATGTTCAGTCTTGTGCTGGAACACATAACCTAGAGGAGGATTT
Source organism: Galeopterus variegatus (assembly GCF_000696425.1). Lineage (NCBI taxonomy): Eukaryota > Metazoa > Chordata > Mammalia > Dermoptera > Cynocephalidae > Galeopterus > Galeopterus variegatus. The sequence continues at coordinate 54,578 of NW_007734930.1, forward strand.
GATTTGCCCTGTTTGGCTGAGAATAAGACACTCTTCTTATGCAAATGAAGACTGACAAAGAAGATGAGTTTATATTGTTTAAAATGCACTATGATCTTTTGGCTCAAATAGCTGTATGCCAGTAAATTAGGGATTAATTTGGTTCTGAAAATCATGCAAATTCTCTTTGCGAATTTATGCATTAATGTAACGTTTTACTAAGTGACTTTCACTACAGGGAGATAAGATTTGGCTACATTCTTCTTAAGGCAGATAAACATAGGGACAAGAGCCATTAAACCAAAGAAAATGGACATCATCCTCCTTTATAATCCACTTGGTTCACATTGCTATGTTTTGATTCCGGGTTGATCTCATGATCAGATAATAGAGCAAGTGTGCAATCTCTACAAACAAATCCCTACTCCTTCTCCTTGCTCTAACCCCACCCATCCCCTCCAGTACTGCTGCCAAGAAGGAAAAGTCTTCGCTGGAATGCAAGCACCACAAGGGAGGGACTTTGGTTTAACACTGTATTCTTAGCACTAGAACAGTGCCTGGTACAGACCAGGTGCACAGCAACCATCTGTGAAATGAATTCTATACTTATGATTTCCAGAATAGTTTAGGATTTGTGATCCCTCCTTTCTGAGCCTGAGTAGATCAAGTGTACCAAACTTGATTCTCTGAAATCTATTTTGGCTTCCTATTTTCTGAAAGCAATGCAAATTGCTGGTTTTGATTTACAAAGCCCAGCTGGGGTTGAGACTCTCGATCTGGAAGTTACCAATACCCTTGTACAACAATATTGAACAACTAAAGTGATTCAGAAGTTCTAAAAAGTACATATATTTTAATCCTGGGAAATTCTGAAGCATTTGTTCCTGTTTGGGCAATTTTTCATCCATCCTACTGAATCATATCCTCAATATATTGACCCCATGAGTACAGCAAATTCATCATGTCATTCAGTAGTCCCTCGTTATGTAACTCCTGTGTAAGAAATAACAGTGGCAGCAACAACACTGACATTAATTTGTTGAATTAAATGAATGCCCTATTATCTAAGCTCAGTGCCTCTTGGACAACATGTAAAATTGGACTCTCAGCAAGCAAAACACTCTACTACCTACATTCAAACAGAATTAATGGCCAATTTCTCTCATATTTCATATTTCTCTACCTTAACCTCCTGAATTTTAAACCTAGTTCTATTTTATACTCTTGTTTAATTGCTAAGGTTTGAGACAAGGAAATAGCCCATTTCTCCATATCAAATTTAGATCTATTTTAATATGTTTTTCACCCACTTAGCAATATTTTTTGAATGATAGCTGTTGCTTTGGGAGGCCAGATGACAAAGACATGTCCATCTCACCGCTAATTCCATTTTCTTTTTGCTTCTCTTCCCTTTGTCTTCTTGCTCCTTCCTCCCAGACATCTACCCACAAAATCTCCTGGCTCCCTAAGTGATCTGTTTATTCCCATCATATTTGCTGGGTTTATATCAATTTAATGTTGACAGGGGTATTTGTACTTTGGCTATCTTTATGAAGGTATGTTGCCATGACGTACTATCAATAAAATGTTATCTCATCATGAATGAAGGTTTATGCAGAGGGAGAAATGTTCTTCAGATTTTTTAAAAAGGCAGTACCTCTGGGTACATTTAGGCTGCTATAGAACACTGATTTCCAAGGATTTGAAACAGTACTTAACATATATGAAGTCTATTATCTCACACATGAAATTTCAGTAGTGATCTGGGACACCAAATAATGATGAAACAGATGAGATGACAGTGGTTAAGTGTGTAGGTTTTGTAATTTTTATAAAAGATGATAATGATTGATTATATTTTCTTCCAAGCTTTATGTAATTTACCAAATCAAGTTAATCTTTTTTGCTCTCACAGACTAAAGAGTGTGAGAGTGTGTATTTATAAAAATTGTATTCTAAACATTATTTTAATTTTTTATTATTAAAAAAAACCAAACCCCAGATGTGCGTTATTCCTGAGCTATAAAAGAAAGATACAGGTACTATAAAATTATAGTAGAAAAAGACTTAAAAAGAAGAAAAATGGGAAAAAATGGTCAGATGGGAAAACTACGCTCTCAAAATCGAACTCTTTGCAAAGAGCCACGGATGCAATACCTTTAACCTCAGGAGAGCTTTAATTAGTGCGGCTCCTCCTTGAGCGCATGCTCAGAAGCTCTGGCACCGACCGTAAATTAGGGCACGGAAATCCAGCCGGGGCCTGGGTGGGTTAAGGGGGAAGGGCAGGATCTTAAAGGGGCAATGACCATTTAAAAGAGCAATGCCTGTGGGACCCATCATCCCTGTCAAAGGACCCTCAACCTGCCACCTCAAACCTACTCCACCTTCTGTGTTCCCTATCTCACTTAATAACACCTCCACTCTCTCAGTCTTGCTTCGATGACTAAAAATGGGAGTCATTCTGATTTCTCCCTCTTTCACGCCTGCAAAATGCAAACACTATCCATTTTTGCAGATCTTACCTTAAATTCGACTTTTCTTCTCCATTCCTGTTATCACTGTTCTGGTTTAAGCCTTCATTGGGTCTTGCCTGGGTCATTAGAATAGTCTCTCAACTGGTGTTATATGCATTTCCCACCGCTGCCAAATTAGCTTTTAAAAATCATATCACTCCAGCTTAAAACACTTCAGTGATTTCCCATCACCTGTAGGAAAAAGTCTCAGCTCCTCAGCACTGCATACCTGGCCTCTATCAACTCATCAGACCTCATTTCAGACACTCCCTAGGTTGCATTTTCTGTTCTCACAGTAACCAATTGCTTCTGGCTTACATGTCCCAATATAAGGTAAATAAACACTAAACATATAGAAGCGTTTTGGGTCCACTTAAAATATACACTTTTAAGGAGTAGAATGAAATAATCCAATATGTAATTAACATTTTATTAATTTAACTCTGTCATATAACATATCAATTTATAATTATTGTTTTTTTTTTCACTCTAACACATCATGATGTCAAAGAAAAAAAAATTTTTTGGCAGCTGGCCAGTATTGGGAACTGAAGCCTCACCCTTGGTGTTGCAAGGCTGTGCTCTAACCAACTGAGCCAACTAGCCAGCCCACAAAGAAAAAATTTTTAAAGGTAGAAACATGACTCTCTTACCAATATAGAACAAACCCATAGCAAAGATTTTATCCCATCCAGTAATTGATGAGGGAACCAGTAGGATGGTAAGCTGGTTCTAAGAGCATTTGAAGAAATAGTTATTTCCAGAAAAAAAGAACGTTAGAACAGAATTGCTAAATTACATACAAAACAAGTTAATGCCCTACAGGGCAATGTAATCATAGATCATCTTTCCTACTGAACAAAATCATTTACATCTCCACCACAAAAAAATCTATGAGTTGACATGTCACTTCACAGTGTCTGGGCTCTTATTTATTTACTTATTTTTTTCCTTTTTGTCTTTTTTCGTGTCCGGCAATGGATCGCAACCCTTGGTGTCGCGCCCGTACTGGACCAGGACCGGCAACGGGATCGCAACCCTCTGTGTTGCACCCGTACCTCGCTCAGCCAGTGAGCGGGAACCGGTCTGTATGTGGGATCTGAAGCCTCGGCGGGAGCGTCGCCGCGCTCGCAAGTGGCACACTGTAGCAGTGCGCCACCGGGCCGGCCCCTGGGCTCTTATTAATAGTAAATAGCAAAGTCAAACACAGGTAAATTTCTCCTACAACATTAAATAATCCTGGAGTAAGCCTGTTAATGCTTCATTACCGCATTGAAAAAACATACCATCCTCTTCTTGCTTTCTTATTATTTCCAAGTTTAGGATAAATTTTCTTAACAATGGAAGGGTTTTTTTGATTAAAAAAACTTCACAAAATCTTCCATATCAGTGTTTTTGGCATCAAGATACTCACTTTTTCAGTCAACTAACAAAGTTTTCCAGAACATATCATCTTTATGTCCTTCTAAGTTTTCTCAGACACAGTATCTTGTGTAGGTTCTTATCTAGTTTGAAAAGAAGATATAATAACTATAAACATCGTAGAATAGTGTATAGTTATGTGGATGTTAAAAATGTAGAAGTAACTACTAAAATATTAATAATAATGTAATCTGTAGCTCCCTAAAATAGCAAAAGAGAGAGGGACAGTATAAAAATAGCTTTAAGAACCCAACAGATGGCTAGAAAAGAAAAAGAAAAGACGGTAAACAGAAAACAAAAATAAGTTGGTAGAATAATTTCCAATATACTAATCCAATGAATACAAATAGGTTTAACTCACCCATTAAAAGACAGAGACAATCAAATTGGAAAAAGAAGTCATCCTTCCATACACATGAGGCTATGGTCTGAATGTTGGTGTCTTAGTCTGTTTGTGCTGCTGTAACAGAATACTACAGACAGGGTAATTTATAAAGAACAAGAATTTCTTATAGTTCTGGAGGCTGGGAAGTCTAAGATCAAGGTGCAGTTTTATTGTCTGGTGAGGTCTGCAATCCCTGGAGGAGAGGAACACTATGTCCTCATGTGGCATAAGGCAGAAGGGCAAAACGGGTGAACTCCCTCATCAAGCCCTTCTGTAAGGGCACATGACCCTATAAGGTGCCCTTATAAAAGCCCTCAAGACTCAATCACCTCTCAAAGGTCACACCTCCCAATACTATTGCATTGGGAACATCTGAATTTTGGAGGGGACACATTCAAGCCACAGTATTCTGCCCCCGGTCCCCAAATTCATATCCTTCTCACATAAAAAAATACATTCATTCCATCCCAGTAGCCCCAAAAGTCTTAACTCATTCCAGCTAACTTTAAAGTCTAAAGTCCAGAGTTTCACTTAGATGTCATCTAAACCAGTTATGAATGAGACTCAAGGCATGATTCATCCTGAGACAAATTGCTCTCCAGCTGGGAGCATGTGAAATTAAACAAGGTATTTACTCTCAAAATACAATGGTGGGACAGGCATAGGATAGACATCCCCATTCCAAAAGAAAGAAATAGGAAAGAAAGGGGTAACAGGTCTCAAGAGGTCCAAAACCCAACAGGGCAACCCTGTACCATGACTTTGCTAGGTGCAGCACACACCTCAGCTCTCATGGGTTGGAGTCAGGAACATGCCTCTTAGTTCTGTTGCACTGGGAACACCTGAATTTTGGTAGGGGCACATTCAAATGATTGCAGGGTTCTCCCAAAATTCATGTTAGAACCTAATACCAAATATGATAGTATTAAGATGTGAGGCCTTTGGAAAGTAAGTCATGAGGACCTCATCATAATGAATGGGATCAGTGTCCTTATAGAAGAGACTCCAGGGAGCTCTCCTGCCCTCTTCCACCATGTGAGGATGCAGCAAGAAGGTGCCATCTTTGAAGCAGAGATTGAGCCTTCACATGACACAGAATCTGCTGGTCCCTTCATCTTAGAATCCTCACCCTCCAGAACTGTGAGCAATACACTTCTATTGTTTATAAATTACCCAGTCTAAGGTATTTTGTTATAGCAGCTTGAATGGACTAAGATACATACATAAAACAGAACGAAACCAAAAGGATCAAAATAAAAAGGTGATATAAAAATAACAAGATTACAATGAAAATACTAACAACAAAAATGGTGATGCAGCAAAATTGATATTAGACAAAATAAAAATTAAGACAAAAAGCATTGAAAGAGAAAAGAGCTGTTTCATCATGATAAAAGGAATGATTCAATTAGCACTTTTATGAACCTATTGAGATAAAAGAGAACTTAAAAACTCAAAAACGATAAAAAAATTTTGGAAGATTTTGATCTATTTATTAAAAAATGTTATATCTAATAGAGAAAATTCAGTAATACAAATTACTTGAATATAATTAACAAGGTTGATCTAATAGATATGCAGAGAACTTTGCACCCAACAAATGTAGAATACTTATTATTTTCAGTACACATGGTACATTTTTTAAAAATGACCACATACTAGTTCATAAGAAAACTCAATTTGCCATATTTAATATCACCTCTGTCCACAAAGCATTTAAATTAATAACCAACAGTAAAAAGATGATTACAAAATAGCAACAACCTTTAACTGGAAACTAAAATAGTTCACTTGCTAAAGAACAAATTGAAACTTCACGAAATATGTAAAACGGAAGACAATGAAAGAACCACATGACAAAACTCGAACGACACAGCAAAGTAGTACCTAGACAGAAATGTAGAGCCTTAATATAATTCTTCTTAAAAAAGGAATATTGAAAGCAAATAAGCTAAACTTTCAAGTCATGTAGCTAGTAAAAGAATTATGGGGTAACAAAACGAAGTAAAAGATAGGAAAACATTCATATAATCCTTAAAATAGAAAACAAATACAGAAAAATCACAAAACAAAACTGGTTCTTTAAAAAATAACAAAGTACACAAACCTCTGGCAAGGCTGAGAAGACTGGAACAATAAAAATGAACATTATTAGGAACAAAAAGTGGGATATAAAACCAGCTAGAGCATGATTTTTAAAAACCCTAAGAGAACATTTTTATAGCAAAAACAATCAAAAAATTAGATAGAATAGAAACATTTCTTTAAAAAAACTATGTGATTCAAGAATAAATGCAAAGCTATACAAATGGATATAGATATATCTATTTTATTTTATTTGAATATATAAAGAAAAGTAGAATTAAAAGACAATATGGATATAGATATATCTATTTTATTTTATTTGAATATTCATGGAAAAGTAGAATTAAAAGACAATATGAATCTTTCCATGAACTTTTTGAAGTCCCCTGATATATATCTATAATAAAGAGGACTCCCCTGCAAAACAAGCTATATCCAGATGGTTTAAAGGAGAATTTTACCAAACACTCACAACTCATGTTATAAAATACTATAATCTTACTGCCAAATCCAAACAAGAGCACTAGGAAGAAAAAACAATTAAAGGCCTGTCTCACAAACTGTAGACATAAAATTCCTAGACAAAACATTAGCAAATTAAATTTTGCAGTAAATAATAATAACATGACCGAGTAGGATTTATTCCAATAAAATTTAACATTGAAAAGATCTATTAGTAATGCACTAGATTATCAGATTCAAGGAGTAAAACAATACGATCATGTCAATAAATGCAAAAAGCATTTGTTAAATTCCAACTTTTATTAATGATGAGAATTCCTAGTAAACAGCCAAAGAAGTATATTTGCTTAATTAGTATCTACACAGAAAATCTTTCATTAAAAGAGCAAAAATAAAAATCTGTTAGAGTTTATGGTTTCCAACCCACTGATATTCAACTATCTTGAGCATTCTTTGAATTGCTAAAACAAGAAAGTAGGTGGGGCCGGCCCCGTGGCTCACTCGAGTGCGGTGCTGACAACACCAAGGCCACGGGTTCGGATCCTATATAGGGATGGCCGGTTTGCTCACTGGGTGAGCGTGGTGCTGACAACACCAAGTCAAGGGTTAAGATCCCCTTACCGGTCATCTTTCTTAAAAAAAAAAAAAAAAAGAAAGAAAGTAGGTGATCAATAAGGGGTAGATACCAATAAACTATATAACAGATATCATAATTAGTGGAGAATTCTAGAAGCACAACAAGGATGCTGGCAAGACAAGAACACCAGCTGGTCGCCTTTTCTGTTCAATACTATATTGGGGGCCATGGGCTGGAAAAGGAATACTATGCAGCTGTTAACCCCGCCCCCCAAAGGAAAACAAGCTTGGGAGGTGTAGCCATGAGAGGACTAAGGCAGGCGATCAGTGTCCCACCGCCCTGCCATATCCTTCTCCACCTTCCCAGCCTGGCAGATCTGACCTTTATCCTTTATGTACCTTGGCAGCCATCACCTGCCCCTCAGATCAATTTTTCCTCTTTTGTATTTCCTTTGCACCTCGTGCATACTTCTGTAGGCAAATGTATCTCACGGTTTTGCAAAAATTTGCTTAGCTCTCTGTGTACTTAACCCATGGCTAACACAGAGGAGGACAGGAAAGAAAAGCCGCACAGCTGTCTTGTCCAAAGGCTGTAGAACTCCCCGCGCCCCGGCATGAAAGTGGTTTGTGCAAAGGACAAATAATGCTGCGACGCGGCCAGGCCACCCAACAGCCGTCGAGCCCACCGTACGCAGGGGCCCTGGATTAAACACGAATGCTGTCCCTCCCGGTGTCCCTCCAAACCCACTTCCTCCTTCCTCTCACTTTAAGTGGCGCGGACAGAAATCCCCCTCCGTCCCAAACGTTTTTTTTTTTTTTAACAGGCTCTTTACCATCAAGGCCAATTAGATTTTCAAAATTCTCTTTCCACCAATAAGTGTCAATACTATGCGTAATAACTTCGTATAGCATACATTATACGAAGTTATACGAGTGGCGAGCGCCGCGCGATGGCCTGGGCCCGGCAGCGCCAGGGCCGCCCGCGGGCCTACGAGCCTCTCCGGTTCGCCCGGGTCCCCCCATCCCGCCAGCTTGAGGGGGGCAAGGTATGTAGGGGGATATGCTCCAGCTGATGATTTAATTAATAAGGGATGCAGGATAGCATTACCTGTAATACGGTGCAAACATGAAAGGGAATTGTTACCCTAACCTGTGGCACTGTCTCCTTGGAATCTAAGACACAGACATAACCCTGATAACCTGCAGACAAAAGGTTGGGTCTAGGGCCGCCTCCTTCATTCAGCTCTGGATATCTACTTACCATTTTCTGGGTTTGAGGGGACTTATTCTACGGGCTTTCAGTGCATAGGATTTATTCCTCTCTGGTTTAAGTTCTGCTGGGTTATTCAGTCCTGAGACCAGGCTTGGGTTGAGACTTTTATAAGCCGAATAGTGCTTCGTCTGTGGGTGTCAAATAAATCATTTCTTCATTGTACAGACTTCTCAGAACCTACTTGCATACCCCAACCGAAAAATGTGGGTTCCATGTGCTAAAGGTCACTAGATCCGAACATAGCCAGGCAAGAGTTACTACTCCTTCACCAACCAAATGGCCCATTTGACATCAGTTGCTTCTGCCAATATTCTAAAGGCATTTCGTTCACAAATCCTTTATTAGTTATCTACTATGAGCTAGCCATTTTACTCATTCCTTCAGTCCACTCAGTGCCTGTACGTGTTGAACACAGGGATGCACTGGCGGACACATCAACATCCCTGCCTTCACGAAGCTTGCATTCTAGTGGGAGTGGGGTGGAGCAGGCAGACAGTTAAGTAATTGTAGCTGACATGTGATAATAGTTATTCTGCAGGAAGTTCAGGGTGGTCATGGGTATAACTATGAGTCCACAAGTTGCTTAAACCTTGCCTAAGGCAATGGCTGAAAAGGAGAATGGGGGAGGTAGGCGTTGACTTATTGACTCTCTTTTTCTGTTAAAATGTTTGCAAGTTTATTTGATTTCATCACCAGCCAGAAAAACAGTTCAAGTGATGGACTGTTATATGGAGTCAGTTCTTTATCTTTTAGAACAAGTTCTCAGCTCACAAATATGCAGTTCTCAGCTCACAAATATGCAGTATTCTGAAGTTCTTTTAAGCTTGTTGTTTTAACTTTAAATTCACTTTCTCTATGGAGAAAAATTGTTCATGCTAAATCACGAGAGCATTTAATAAGAGTACAGAGAAAACATAATTGCAACCACGATGCCTGTTCTTCATTTACAAGTTTCTTTGAGAAAATTCTTTTTCTGTTGCAACCAAGAATTCCAGTAACATACTCCCTCTCTGAACAATCCCACAACCCCACCTCTCTATCCCTACCCTCTACTTCCTGTGTTACCATCTTCTTGCCTGCCTAGCCAGGTATCCGCTGACTTGGAATAAGTTTCTCTTGAGTGAAGGGCGGTACTAAGAAGGCCAGTGTTCTAGGTTCAAGACGTGTGAAGTTTCTTTCACTTACTTTTGTTAATAGTTGACCCATTTGGTTAGTTTGCTACCAAAGAGTTCCAAGCCCATAACCATGACTGTTGACTAAACCTTGGCTGACATATGGTCAGTATTTGCCATACAAAGATCAGGTCTTAGGGTGCTGGGAATGAGTGATTGGTTGTTTATTTTGTAGGTGTGGGCTGGGGAGGGGCCCTGTGGCTGTGTCTATACTAATGGAAGAGGTGCCCCAGTCTAGGCAGAAGTGAGTACTTCACAGCTGCTACTTGTTTATGAGGACTCAACTGCCCCATATAATCCAAGCAGTTGTAGGGCCACCTAAAACTATCTTGGATATGAGAGTGGAATTCCCCAAAGACCTCTCTACCAAGTCTGTTGTTAGAGACATTTTGGGTTAGGGGAGCTGGCCTGTGGGGTGAGCATCCTGCGGAAAGCCCATTACACAGTTGTAGCATGGATGATTTTGTCATTCTTGGATAGATGGTGGTGGGGGACAGGTGGACAATTGCTTCTCCCAACAGAGGGAAAAGTAAGAAGGCTTTTTCACAGGTTGGTTTAAATGGAAGGTTGATGTCTGTCTTCTTTTAAAATCAAGACTTTTCTTACCATGTCCAAGGAAGGTACAGACCAACAGCACAGCAGCACTTTCAGAGAGAGGGAGCCTGTACTTCTGCAGGAGCCTTTTCTCCCCCAGCCAAAAGGCACAAAACTGGAGGACAGACATGGAAGCTTTATAGATACTTTTACATTTTCTCCTTCTGGAATCATTATTATTATTAGTTTTTGAATGGTTTTAACTCCCTTTACTTCAAAGCCATCCAGGTTCAAACTAAAAGGATAAAAGCACATACCAGGCCAACTCTAAGGGTCTTTAGGTTAACTGTTTTCTTGAATTATTGATAACTTCATGTAGATTGTCAAAAGTTACCTCACTATCCAATTTCCTTTGGCTAGGAGACTTACCTTTACACTCCTTGCAAACCATCTTTGGACTCTCCATAGTAGTCAACTTTCAGATACAGAAAGAAAAGATGCAGATTTCATATTTCCCTTTAGCATGATAAGATGTGAATGCCCTGTTAATAGTGATATGCAATTTCAAAGTACATAAATAAAAAGTTAAAGAAAAAAGATTGCCTTATATAAAACTGATTGACTTATGAATAAACAATAAGTTTTACAGTAAAAAAGTTTTAGAAAAATTCTTACCATCAAAATTCACTTGGAATAAAAAGTTAAAGAAAAAAGATTGCCTTATATAAAACTGATTGACTTATGGATAAACAATAAGTTTTACAGTAAAAAAGTTTTAGAAAAATTCTTACCATCAAAATTCACTTGCTCTCCCTAAGGTCAGAGCTATTGTGGTATTTAAATAAATATGAATAATTCTACTTAGTTTATTACTGTTTCTCCTTTCTGATGGTGATTGACACCATAGTCACTATTCTGTGTTTGTGTGTGTGTTTGTTTGCGAGGCTGTCTGGAAAAGGAAGGTTGGAATACAATTTGTTATTTCTTGATTCATTTAGACATAAAATGAAAATGGACCATACTTCTTTGTTGTAAGCCAAAGGCTCCACTCCTTCATTTTCCTCAGGTTCATGAATCATAGTTTGTGGTATAATTTGCACAGAATTTAAAACATCCATTAACCAACAGGAGCATGTAACCTGTAACAAGCATTAGTTTCACCAGCAAAATTATGATGCTGTGCTGTGAACCTTATTTTGTGGTACAGTATTCTGGTGTTCAGGAATGTTATTTTTATGTAAACTCTTAATGACCCAAACCTTATTTTTCAGATCCTAGAACTACGAGTGCATAAATATTATCCATGCAACAAATATCTTTTTATGGCATTTAAGAAAGTGAAATGATTGAACAGGTATTTTAACTATAATAGTCAGCACATGAAAAGATGTTTAACTTCTGTGGTCATCTGGGACAGGCATATTAAAATGGCTATGAAATACCATTTCACACTTATTATTTTAGCAAATATTAAACAGTCTGACAGTACCAGTGTGATGAAAATGAGGAGAGATAGGAACTACCTCACTTAGAGAACAATTTGGCACTGTCCAGTAAGATTAAAATCAGCATTGAACCTCTAAGTACATATCTTACATAGTATCTCTTGAACATGTGCATAAGGAGATGTGTACAGGGTGTTTATTGCAGCAATGTTTGTAATAACAAAAATTAAAAACCTCCTAAATGACTTTCAAAGGGGGACCGGATAACCTGGTGTAAATTTGACAGAATACAAAAGCTAAAGTGAATGAACTAGATCTATAGACAGCTATATGAATGGATCTCCAAAACACAGTGTTGAGTGGAAAAAATAAGCAGTGCTATATATGCAATGAGACATGTATTCTTAATACAAATTTTAAAAACACACGAAATAATACTATTTGATTTGTGAATGTGTATAAACAATGTGGAAGTACAGACGTGGAGTAGAAGGATCCACAGCCAATACATTAGATTGGCTGCCTCTTGGGAAGGAAGGAAAGGAGTGGATTTGGGGAGGGGAGTACAAAGGAGATTTCATCTGCATCTGTAATACTGTATTTTAAAAATCTGAAGCAAATATAAAATACTCTCATTTGTTAATTGTGAAAATGGGTTCATGAATCTTGTTTTATTCATTTTGCTTTTCTGTATTAAATTTTTTACAAATTAAATAATGGTAAAGAAAAGAAGATATGTATATCTAGGAGTGAATGCTACAATTTGCTCTATGAGAATAATGGCTTATTCTTTAAATTGATACTCCTTTAGTCAATTATGGCTGCGAATTGTAGTCATTTAACACAGGCAAGTGGGGTAAAGTGTGTTTTGTTCAGAGTGTGTATTAGTCTGTTTCTATTGCTTATAACAAAATACACGGAACTGGGTATTTATAAAGAAAATGAAACTTATCGCTTACAGTTTCTGAGGCTGAGAAGTCCACAGTCCATCTGATGGTGGCAGCAGTGACCCATGGGTCTCACATTGCAAGATGGTGGAAGCAGAGAGAGCAAGAGAGAGACTCTTCATGCTCCCCTTTAAAGCCCTCCAAACCACACCCATGACCACCATTTTTTAATGCATTCACTATGGTGTGGTCCTATAATCTAATCACCTCTTCAAGGCACTACCTTTCAATTACCATAATAGGATTTCCCACCCTCTTAACAGTAACAATGGGGACCAAGTTTCTAATACATGAAATGTGGGGGACACAATTCAAGCTTCAGTGAGCTTTGGGGGGACATAATTCAATCCACTACAGGGTGTTTTATGAAACTTTCTGTAGAATACTGTCACACCTAACCTTCCTGCCTGCTTATATTTGTCACCATGTCCCACCTTCCAGAGGAGGTCATAGGAAAACTACCTTTTGATGAGATATCACTGAGGTGATAGCTGGTTCTTCTAACTTCCCCACCATAAGCAAGTGATGAAGTTCACTCCAGTCATGCCCCAGGGTATTCTCACCACTACCAGGGGTTCAGCCATGATGAGAACCAATGACATTAGTAAGAGCTTCTCTACTATGACTTGAAAACGTGACCATCTACCAGGGTTCCCTGGTGGTTTAAGCAAGTTTTATGCTGCTCCTATCTTCTGGAGCTTGGGTCTCCTGCGAGTTTATGATGATTTGAGAAACCTTTTGCCTGGGGATCCTGCCACCAGTTTAGGTGGGTGGGGCACCGTAAGTCAAAGAGACTAAAGCCGTGCTTGCACCCAGTAAACTCTCAGGAAAACTGTTGTTGTCCATAGACAGACACTGCCCCCTGGTGTACAGCAGATGAAGTTGCAAATCTATCCTGCACTCAGATTTCCATCTAGGGAGCTTGCGGGGATACAGGAGGCCTCTAGAAGGTTTAGGGAGCTCCTTTGGGTCCCAATCTCAAGAACTGGGGTGTGCCTTGGAAAGAAACTAGCCTGACGCCTCTGCAGCGCCAAGACCTCCAGCGGCATGCCTGGCAAGACCCCTCCCAGCTGTTTGACTTGTGTTCTGACAGAGAAAACATTATCTTCCTAGCCCGCACAAAGAAAGTTACTAAAAGTGTGAAGATAGGAAATGTGGCTGTCGCAGAAAGAACACAAGACTCGAATGCTGTGCTGCTCTGCTACGAGGTGGCTCAGTGAACTTGGCAAATGACCCCTCAGTCTTTACTATGCACTTGGAATGTCTGGATCATGAAAGTTTAATTTGTTTTGCAAGTTTAGAGTCTTTTAAAGTTGCCCAGTGTGCAACAAGTAGTTGGCATCGTGTCAGTGTTGATCTTGGTCTTCAGAATACTAGCTTGGTTCATCACTGCAGTTAGAGGCTACCTTAGAAGCAAAAGGCCATCAAATCCAGAGACACACACAGCTCAGCAGTTTCTCCTCTCTGACTTCGTTGACTAAACGTGCAAACAAACTAAATGTCTGCGTTCATGGGCATCATACTGTACTCAACAAGCAGTACAAGGTGATTGTAGAAAAGAGAGGAAATATAGAAAAGAAAAAAAAATCACCACAGCATCTACCACCCAGAAGTAAAGCTTGCTTACATTTTGATGTTTAGCCTTCTAGACTTTTTGTTACATAAATATGTACATTTGTCTTTTTGCAGAAATGTGCATTATACCCTGATTTTGTCTCTCAGCAATGTCGCGAATGCCTTGCCGTACTCAGAAACGAACTGTGCATTTTTTTTTTCCTTTTTTTTTTTTGTCTTTTTTCGTGACCGGTAACAGGATCGCAACCCTCAGTGTCGCGCCCGTACCATGACCAGCAACGGGATTGCAACCCTTGGTGTCGCGCCCGCACCGTGCTCAACCAGTGAGCGGACCGGTCTCTATATGGGATCCGAACCCTCGGCGGGAGTGCTACCGCGCTTCCAGCCCTCTACCGAGTGCGCCACCGGGCCGGCCCCGAACTGTGCATTTTTTAATGGCTGTAGCATAGGACTCCAGTACATGGCTGTACCACACTTTGCTTGTTCTGTTCTCTGTTGTTGCATGTGTTGTTTTCTCTTTTTCAGAGTTCAGAAACCATGCAGCCCACTGCATCGGGCTGTTCTTGTCCTGGCCTCTGCTTCTTACTGGTGGCTGTTCACAACCCTTCTCAGGCCCAGACTTCCCCTGCCATCACTGCTTTCATTCTCCCCAGATGCTCTTTGTCTGGATGAAAAAGATGCTCCTTGTCTGGTGTAAACTTCCTAAATATCCTTTTACTTCTCTGTCAGGGCACTTGTCTGTGAGGAAGGTATGTTCCTACCCTCTTTCCCGGGATATGCTTTCACCTTTGCTCTGGATTCTGTTACTCCATCAGTTATTTCCAGTCCTATCTCCTTACTCATTCTCTGACATCCCAAAGAATGGCCGCATGGAAGGCGTAGGTGTTGTATGGAAACTGTGTTGAACAGCATTAACTCATAAAGTGAGAGGGCTACTCCCTTTTCTGTTCTTCTTTAATCTTTCTGTTTATCTAAGGAGAAAGTCTCATTTGGTGCTAGCACTTCTCAAAACATTTGCAAATATTTCTGTTTTAAGGAAGGGAATGAACTAGAATGAAAGAATTAAAGGAGATTCAGACTTTGGCAGAAAGCGTTACCTAGTTAGAATTTAATAACATTATTCTGTTTCATTGTATTATTATTCATTTTCTTTTAAAACTTTTTAAAATTACAAAACATTTCGAATGGAGAAATACAGAGAATAATATCACAAACACACATGTACCTACTTCCAGATTTAATAAAGGCTAATACGTGGCCATATTTGTTTAAGGTCGTGTCAGTCATAGTTCAACCAGAGAGGCAGGAAGCAGAACCCCTAGGATGGACACGTGTATATGTGTATATGTGGATGTGTGTGTGTATGATTTTATACACACACACACACACACACACACACACACATACGTAATTGACAAATAATTTATTATGGGATCTGACCATATGCTATTGTGGGACATGGTTCAGCACGCCTGTAAGGCTTTTGTCTTTGTGTATGATGTTGCAGCTTGAAATCTGCAGGGCAGACAGTTGGGAAGGGGAGATCTGAGCTGTAGCCCATCAAAATTGATTGGAATCTGTCATCCTCACGCCTCCAACCTTGAACAAGCGGATTCCTCTCATCATAGAATTAAGCTTATACCTGACCAAGGAGTCAGGGCAACTGAAGGAGGATTCAGAGGAAAGTAGGGCAGTTGCAGGCCCAGCTGCTGTGCTGCACCAAGGTGAGCCACCAAATAAGTGGCAATGTATGTGAGGCACAAAAGCACCTGCCCCAACCAGCCAGCGTAAAAAACAAAACTAGCTGCTCCTTCACTTTCACCCCCAGCTCCCTGCCCCCAAGTCTTGCCTGAAAATATGAGGTACTTCAAAAAGTTCATGAAAAGATTCATATTAACTTTTAATTCTATTTTTCCATGAACTCTTTGATGTACTCTCGTATCTCTTGTGATCCACTTTAAATAAAACCGAACTAGCCAACACTTGGCATTGTAACATTGTATTTAGTTTTATAGTTCCATCCAGCAAGGGATATCTGTATTGATTTTTTAAAAATTGTATTTTTATGTTAATTTATTTAAATTAAAAAATTGTAATTGATTTTTTAAAAAAATTATTTATTTATTTAGTTTAACTTCTCAATATACATTGTAGTTGATTTTCATGACCCTTTAAATAAAAACATACTAGCCAACACTTGGCATTGTAACATTGTATTTATTTTTATAGTTCCATCTGGCAAGTGATATCTGTATTGATAAAAAAAATTGTATTTTTATGTTAATTTATTTAAGTTAAAAATTGTAATTGATTTTAAAGAAGACTATTAAGTAAATAATTGCAGACAGAAAATAGGCATGTAAAACTCTTGTGGGGGTACAGGTGACTGAAGTTTAAGAAAAGCCGTATAATACTCCACAGATTGCTAAAAATATGTTCTTTATTTTTCTGTTTCTGTTTGGACTACTTCTTTTGCCAAAGAATTCCTTCCCCTGAATTTTGTTTTAATTAACTTCCTAGCAGTCTTTCACTACCTTGCTCAAGTATCAATTCACAACCTTTTCCTGATTCCCCTAGGTGGAATTCACATCTCCTTTCTTTGTGCTCTCATGAACTTCATTTCTAGTACGGCTAATGTAGCATTCTTTATGATCCGCCTTGTATTTATAGCTTTGAATATATTTACTGAAGTATGTGCCTTGAAAGAAAGCACTCCTTCTTATCCATCTTTGTTTTCACTTGAGCCACATAATATGAAGTGTTGGTGCTTGCTAAAATTTTTTTAAAAATTTAACCGAAATAACAGAAAGAGGGGTGATCAGGTGGTTATATTCCCACTTTACTTCAAAGAGAGAAAGAGAAACAGATGCAGATTAAATAATTTGTCCAGAGTCTTAATTAGTGGTTGGAACCAAAGTTAGGTCCCAGAATTACTCATTTTTAATTTATCATCTTTTTTGCTATACCATTCTGTGAGAAATAAGTTTAAAAAAATCTGATCCACTATTATGTACACAGTGGTATGTTGTTCCTTGGAGGGATATAAAATTATAAGTTAGAGTTTCTTTCCTTCAGCAGATGACAAATCATTGGCAAATTTGAATTTAACTATATCTATTCAATTAAATAATGATACAAAGCAATATTTCCCCAGTAAATAATACAGCCAACTAATGCTCTGGAAATGAAGAAAAGAGATAGTATGGTCTAGAGTGGTTCATTGACGCCTTCAGAAAGACAGCTGGGCTTGAGCTGAACTTTGAAGCTTAGGTGTAGAGAGAAATGGGAAGGGCATTTCAGGTGGAAAAACAGAGTTGGAAAGAGAGTAGAAGAGGAAATAATCTACACCCGTGCTATACAGCGTGGTCCAGAGCAACAGTATTGTTGGGGTGTGTTAGAAATGCAGAATCTCCACCTCAGACCTAGGGAATCAGACTTTGCACGTTCAGGTTTGGGAAGCACTTATATATACTGTTAGCATAGTGCTGTACAATTTACTGTTGACTATAGAAGCATCTCAGTTGACCCTCATGATAGGTTAATTAGATATGAATGAGTCAGATAAAGATATACCATTAGTGTCCAATCTTACTGGAGGAGAACAAAGTTTAGAGAGGTTTGGATTTGCTAGAGCTGAGGGTCAGGTATACGGATTCCATATGCTTTTTACACCACACAATGAATACATCATATTTAGGGAATTGAATAGGCTAGTACAGAAAGCTTGAATGTGGATTAGTTAGCAATTGGGCCATGTGGTGGAGGATCTGTAATGCTAGGCCACTTATCGTTTATCCATTAATATGTTTTGACCAGAACAGTTTTATGAAGAGTTTCAGGGAGACTGATCTGGTTGCATGCTGTGGATGGATTGGAATGAGGAAGAAATAGTACTTAGAGGCATCAGTTACTCAGAGCGTGTGTGCTCTAAATTTTAAATGCCAAAATGCGTAGTATCAGTAAATCAGTCAATAAATATTTATTGAATACCCACTGTGTCCTGGGCACTGGGCATATGATCCTGCCTTCATGATTATGGTCTTGCTCGTGAAATGTTTTTCACTGAATTGATTAGATAACAGTACTAAATGCATGCAAGATTAACAGTAATGACAACAATAAAATCATCTTTGATTTTTTCCCCTTTTATTTCCCCTGAAAAAAGCTCTGGCCTCAAACTTAGGTGGCTCTCAACCTCATCGTGGTTTTGCTATCAGTGTTATAAGTAACCTTGAACAAAATACTTCATTTCTGTGGGCTGGCCAGTTGGCTCCGTTGGTTAGAGTGCAGCCTTGTAACACAAAGGTAACAGATTCCCCCTACTGGCTAGCCCCCCCCCCCAAAAAAAAAAAACTCGTGAAATGTTTTTCACTGAATTGATTAGATAACAGTACTAAATGCATGCAAGATTAACAGTAATGACAACAATAAAATCATCTTTGATTTTTTCCCCTTTTATTTCCCCTGAAAAAAGCTCTGGCCTCAAACTTAGGTGGCTCTCAACCTCATCGTGGTTTTGCTATCAGTGTTATAAGTAACCTTGAACAAAATACTTCATTTCTGTGGGCTGGCCAGTTGGCTCCGTTGGTTAGAGTGCAGCCTTGTAACACAAAGGTAACAGATTCCCCCTACTGGCTAGCCCCCCCCCCCCAAAAAAAAATTAATAGGTCTGCATCTCATTTTCAAAATAAATATCATACTTAACCATGACTTCACAGCACAGGATATTGTGATGAGGTAATTATGGGAGACATTTTTGGCTTCCTAAGAAATCTTATAAAAGCTCATAATGCCATTAATATAAAATTACTTTTAAAACCTTCATTTTTCAAAACTTTTAAAATTTCAGTCCCTTCGTACATTTTAGTCATTTTTTCTAATTATAATTACATTGAAAGGGGGAAAAAAATCCAGCCATCTGGGGCATTCACTCTCCTTCCCTGGAGGTAGAGCTGGAGAAGGTAATGATTTATTTGAGATGTCGTTAGTCCCACTCTGAAGGAGAATGGATAGTGGTTTCCTTTGTGGCTTTAAGGCCCATCTGCTGATGAGTACGATTTCGTCAGACAAAAATATGTGGGTGAGTGTGTGCATGTAGTTGTAGAGAAATAGTAGCGAGAAAAATGAGAGAGTATTTTTTTTCCTCTGGGGAAAAAAACAGGATGTGAGCTATGTGAAACAGTCACAGCCAAAGATGGCAAACCAAGGAAAGCCACCCCCATGTTTTCTGTGTGTAGGTGCTGCTTTCCCATGGCTAGTTAAGTGCTAAACCATCTTTGACTTCCTGTGACCATATGACTGGTCTGTGTGGCTCTGGTATAGAGGACCTAACATTAATCTGTATGGGGGGTTTAAGCATCATCTCTCTGACCTAATCTCTCATGTGCCTCCTTCATAGC
This sequence comes from Galeopterus variegatus, assembly GCF_000696425.1. Taxonomy (NCBI): domain Eukaryota; kingdom Metazoa; phylum Chordata; class Mammalia; order Dermoptera; family Cynocephalidae; genus Galeopterus; species Galeopterus variegatus. Next base: position 74,345 of record NW_007734930.1, read on the forward strand.
GTTTATCACTCAGTGACATTGCTGCCTGCCTACTCTGTCTGCCTATGATTAGCAAAACCAAGCATGACTGTGGGTGTCAGAGGAGACAGAAAGGTTGACACTGTTTTATTAAGGCTGGCACTGCGTGGAATTGTTGCAGGTTTCTGACCCTTCTGGTGGCCCTGTGTGTTCTGTTCAGGACTTTGGATGTATATGTGTGTGTGTGTACATGGGGTGGGCAAAGGAGACATTGGGAGCATTGGGAGGAGGGCAGAGAAGATGGGGAAGGGGGAAAGCACTTACTCCGCCTGCCCATTGCTCTGAATAACACTGGTTAATACAGATAATACTGATTAACTAGGATTCACTCTTCTCTACATTATGAGTACGGGTATACGATGGTACTTCAAAAAGTTCATGGAAATAGTAATTACAAGATAATATGAATCTTTCTGTAAACTTTTGGAGTACCTTCGTCTATCAACACCACTTTGTTTTTGAATGGCTTTCTTCAGATTGTAGTTTCTACTGAGAATGGTGCCTTCATAATGAAACATGCCTCAGATCAGAGGACCTTTTGGAGCATTTACTCTTTTACCCAGAACATTGCTTATGCTAGAACAACCCAGATAGGACGTGTTAGTGAATATTCAACAGGATGTTAGAACAGTGCCTGGCACACAGCGATGCAGAAGCATATGCTGCTATCGTAGGGTTCCATCCTGAGCATTTATTCATTCACTTGTTGGGCAGGTAAGCTCTGCATTATTTGCTTTGGAAGCACAAAGGTGAATCAGACATAGATCCTGCCCTCAAGGAGAATATACTCCAATAGAAAAAATAAGACAAAAAAAAAAAAAGAAAGAAAAAAGACAAGCAAATACATAAATGTAATGCAGTGAAGAAAATGACGTGTGCTCTAGAAAAGCCCACATGGAGCTTTGGGGGTGAGCAGAAGCAGGAGAGGACTATTGGAGGGGTTGGAGAGTAAGGCTTCATGGAGGAGGTGATATCTGAGTTGCATCTTGGAGGATGGGAAAAGTTCAAACATTCACAGCAGGAGGAAGTGCCTTCCGGATGAAGTGAATTGTATGAACCAAAGCAGAAAAGAGTGCGTTTAGAGAGAAAACATGACCAGTGTGCTTTGCCTGATTGAGGGCTGTGTGTTCACTAGGACATGAATTTTGAGTCATCTCCTCAGTTCCCTTGCCCCGTGTTTTTCATTTCTTTATATCCATCAATTAAATTTCAGCAGATTGTAATTAGGAGGGGCAGTTACTAAGCGGGTGAAAGTAGATTTGTAATTATAGCTGCTGCTAAATGTGTAATCTGTCTGTTCTTGTAATTATTAAGGGTTTTATTTTTATAAGCAGATTGGCTCCTGTTCTAAAACTTCCTTAATAGTATGCAAATAGGGGCCAGGAAGCATATAAATCTGGGAACATATTTTCCTTTGCATTTTGTAATAAATCACCCACACATACTGACCTCTGGCAGCTTTGTACATCTCCAGAGAGGCCCACAGTCAGTTGACTCCAAATACATTAGGACTGCTTTACATCCTCTCAGCCTTATCGAGAGTAGAAAACTGACATTGTGGGTTTTACATTAGCTTTCTGTTATGACACACAAAATGTCGTGACTTCTTTCTCTTTCTTTGACAGTAATTCCATCATCCACTTGTGGGAAATTACCCTGCCTTTGCCTCTTCAGCTTATGCACTTAATAGCTGAATATGCCCCTACAGAATGGTGTGGAATCTGGGAGTTCTCCCCCAGCTGGAGATAAAAAACTCTTGGCAAATCTCAGTCAACTCATCCATAGAATGGGCTTGCTACTATATGCTGTAGGGAAATCACATACTTCGTATTTTTTAAACACTCATTCTGTTTAAATGTATTTTAAGACATCAAGTTCTAAGTTAATAGGGATAATTTCTTCAAGTAAGATTGTCTCACTCTGAAGCAGACTTATTATGTGTTTTCTGTAATAAACATTAAGCTTGAAATAAATGGAAACCTATAAATAAAAAGGCTGCATAGGGCTCAACACCTTATAAACCTAATTGTGACTAGCAATAAAGCCCAGAACAATCAGTGACAAATGGCAAATGTGTTTAATAAATACTTATTGAATGAATGGGTGACATAATTTTTCTTTGGTGGGGACAACTATGTTTAGATCAAAAGAAGATTAAATATAGCTAAAGGTTATGAAATGAATATCTATACTTGGGATTTTGAATTTCTTTAAATCTTATAAGGAGTTGTATACCATATTTTATAACAGTATGTACTCAAGTACATATTATGCTTACCTGCTTTAATAAAGCAATATTATGTATACTGTTTTCTGAGATNAAGTACATATTATGCTTACCTGCTTTAATAAAGCAATATTATGTATACTGTTTTCTGAGATACTTAATGATGCCATGGTAGGTCTCTTGTTTAGATCATGAATACAAGGCCAAGATACCCCTAGTTCCCTGGTGACAGCTTATCTAGCTGAAGATACAGTGTTGAGGAAAAAATAGCTGGAATGTTAGTCTTTTAAATCTGAGTGAATAATGTGTGTCCCCCCTCAGTGTCAAACCATGTAAGTGCAGAGTTCTTAGCATCAGACATATCTCAAATGTAGAAAAAAAAACTCTCTGAAAAAGTATAAAGTGCATTACATGTGGGATTGCTGATGGCTCTGTTTATAGTATAGGTCATGAAGCTTCCTTTTCACACTTTTCTCCTTTGTGTCTGATGTGGCCAGCTCATTCTGCAGGAACTGATCTTTCAAAGTTTGCAGGCTTACTGAGTGAGTTTTCGACACAGAAGGCAAATATCTCCAGTGTTTGGCTTTGTGTGTTTGCTCTTTCAGCTCTACGTGGCCACGGAGGCCATCCTCATTGCACTGGTCGGGGCCACACCGTCATACCACTGGGACCTGGCAGAGCTCCTGCTGAATCAGAGTCACAGCAACCAGTCAGCTGGTGAAGAGCGGGCCTTTGGGGCCTGGCTCCTGACTGCCAATGGCAGCGAGATCCATAAGCACGTGCATTTCAGCAGCAGCTTCACCTCCATTGCTTCTGAGGTAACATCAGGCCGTTCTGATCACTAAAGGAATATTCTTCCCTGTCC
>NW_007734930.1:78546-79829 GCF_000696425.1 Galeopterus variegatus
CCATTGCTTCTGAGGTAACATCAGGCCGTTCTGATCACTAAAGGAATATTCTTCCCTGTCCTGACGGAACCCCTCTTTTTGTCTTGTTGATTTAAGTTTCAGCCACATCTTCAAATAACTTTCTAGTAAATTGAAGAGTCAAAGGTTTTAATGTATTGAAGGAGAATATCCTATGAAAACACATTCTTTCTCCTTTCTTGGGAGAAACAAGAATCTTACCAAATTGGTAAGATGAATAAGATAAAAAACTTCAAAAGGGCTATGTTTTGGTTATAGTGTCCCTTTAAAAAGTGAATTAAAACTTTCATCTCTCTTTATTATTACATATGCAAAAATTAACAAAGTAAAGAGAGAACCATATTGACCCATCTATAACATTCATAGCTCATTTTTAAGTCCAGTCCTACGTGCAGACCACATGGGGCACCTTGACTGTACAATATAAAATACAAATGGTACCACCTAGTGTGGGCAGGAAGCCTTACTTTCAATGGGGCTTTGCTGGCCAGGGAGAAGGCTCTAGTCCTCCTGAGCCAGCTAAAGGTAAAGAAGCTGAGCGTAGGTGGTCTGGTGAAGAGAAGCCCTGGGAGAGGAGGGACAGGGCTCGTGCTCAGCTGGAAAGCCCAGGTACTGGTTATTAAAATGCTGAAATACTCCTGTCTCCATTGCCTGCTCCCCGTAATCTACCCATGTACCTGTCACCACCTTGGCTCTGTCCTTGGACCCTATAATCCAGTTAATTGAATAAATGCCTGATGCTGTAGGGGGCCTCAGGACCCTTGCCAGCTCTCAGTTCTCATTGCCATGCTAGTCGGCTCCCCCCAAATCCCTTTGACCACTCCCCTGCAGTGACACCTGAGTGCCTGCCAGATGCCCTGTCTCATTGCCAGTCCGGGCCTGGAAACTGCCCTCCTGTGTGTGTGTGTGTGTGTGTGTGTGTATTTGTTTGTCTGTCTGTCTGCACCATGGACCCAGCCAGCCTTACCTGTCATTGATTATCACCCTTTGGGTGAAACATACTAAATACGGAGGAGGCAGGCTGAGGGTGAGTTTGGCCTTTCCTTAGGTGTCCCCCATTGGAAGTAATAATTATTAGATTAACTTTTTAAGTGACTGCCAAAGCAGTATTTCTGATAGCAATCCAGTCGTGCCACCCCACACTCAGAAATCTCCAGCAATTCTCCCCCTGCACACAGAACACAGTGGAGACCTTCTGTGTTGCGTACAAGGCTCCTCGCACTTCACAGCTTGGTCCGGATGTGCTTTTCCAGCCCCACTCTGTA
>NW_007734930.1:80600-81557 GCF_000696425.1 Galeopterus variegatus
TTGAGACTCCTTGAGGTCAAGGTTAGCCAATAAGAGTAAAGCTGGGATTTGGACCCAAATTTGTCTTAACGCAGAAGCCTTTGCTTGTAATTATTGTATTTTTAGGAACCTATCCAATCAAATTGGTATACACATCTTTTAGGTGCTTTTTGATAGATAGCCAAAGAATTTTAAATAATTTTTTTTAATTTGGAAATAATTTCGAACTGACATAAATTTCAAGAGTACCCTTATGTATAAGTCTGTTTTGTGTTGCTATGACAGAAACACCTGCGACTGGGTAATTTATAAAGAATAGAGGTTTATTTGGCTTACGATTCTAGGACAGCTGCATCTGGCATGAGCCTCAGGCTGCTTCTACTCATGGCAGAAAGTGGCAGGCAGCCCGAGGGTACAAGCAGATCACATGGCGAGAGTGAGGGAAGGAGAGAGAGAGAGAGGGAGAGAGGGAGAGGGGGGCAGAGAGAGGGAGAGGGGGGCAGAGAGAGAGAGAGAGAGAGAGAAAGTGTCAGAGTCCTATAAATAACCAGCTCTCGTGGGAACTAATAGAGTGAGGACTAACTCACTACCCCTCCTCCCCCAGGAAGAGCACTAATCCATTCATGAGAGATCTGCCCCCATGACTCAAACAGCTTCCAACACTGTCATGTTGGGGATCAGATTTGTGCATGAGTTTTGGGGGGACAACACATCCAAACTCTAACATCTTATATCCTTTAGTTTTGTCTATTTAATATTGTGCTTCATTGGTGTTATTGATGTCTTTCTATTTTTTTCTAAGCCATCTGAAAGTTGCATATGCCAGTGCTCTTTTATGCCCAAATACTTGAGTATGTATTTTCTAAAAATAAGGACATTCTGTCATATCATCACAGTAGTTATCAATTGAAGAAACTTAACATTGATGCTATAGTTTTAGTTAAACTATACCCAACTTTGGCATACCATCCATATCTA
>NW_007734930.1:83557-85262 GCF_000696425.1 Galeopterus variegatus
ATAGTAGCATCTTCCAAAATTATAGTATAATGTCACAGCTAAAATATTGACATTGACACAGCTAAGATACAAAACATTTCCATCACCACAAGAATACCTTATGTTGGCCTTTTGCAGATACTCTCACTTCCCTTGTACCCTGCACCCTTTCCCTAATCCCTGGTAACCACTAGTCTCTTCTCTTATACTATAATTTTGTCATTTTAAGAAAGTTATAAAAATGAAATCATAGTGTAGAAACCTTTTAGGGCTGGCTTTTTTGACTCAGCACAATTCTCTGCAGATTCATGTAGGTTTAGTTATATTACTGTATTTAAATAATACATCCTGAAATGGGGTAGATTGATTCCTCCCACTTTATTGTTTTTCNTAACATTGATGCTATAGTTTTAGTTAAACTATACCCAACTTTGGCATACCATCCATATCTAATTTTGTAACTTGACCCAATATTGTCTGTGAGGGTTAATTTTAGGTGTCAGCTTGACTAGATCAAAGAATACCTAGAAACCTGGTAAAGCATTATTTTGGGGTGTGTCTATGAGGGTGTTTCTAGAGGAAATTGGCATGTGAGCCTGAGTGGACTGGGTGGGAAAGATCCATCTCTTCAATGTGAGTGGGTACTATCCACTCTGCTGGGGGCCCAGAGAAAACAAAAACGGAGAAAAAGGTGAATCTCTCTGCTGGAGCTTGGATACATTCTTCTTTCCTGTCCATGCACATCAGAACTAGAGACTCCAGTCATTGGGTTCCAGGACTTACACCAGTGGCACCTCCAGCTCTCAGGCCTATGGCCTCAGACTGAGAATCACACTATTGGCTTTTCTGGTTCTGAGACTTCTGGACTTGGACTGAGCCACACTACCAGCATCCAATTTGCAGATGACCTGTCGTAGGACTTCTCAGCCTTCACAGTTGCGTGAGGAATTCCCCTAATAAATCCCCTCTCATATATTTATGTACATATCCTATTGGTTCTGTCTCTCTGGAGAACCAGACTAACACATTGTCCTTGATAGGGTTGTTTTTTCCTCTCATGTACTGAATTCAGTTCAGGATCCCATGTTCATTTAGTTGTCATAGCTCTTCAGTGTTCTTTGACCTTCAGGCTTTCATTTTCTTTTATGCCAGTGATATTTTTAAAGAATTTATACCTCCTCCCCTTTTAAAAATAAGAATGTTCTTTATTTTGGGTCTGTCTGATGATTTCTCACTCAAGTTGTTTATGCATCCCCAGACAGAATAGTACATAGTGATGTTGTGTCCTTCACAGGGTATCACATCTAGAGACACGCAATATCCATCTGTGCCTTTTTGGTGATGTTAATTTTAATTATCCATCCCAGGTATTTTCTGACTTCACACAGTTACTGTTTTTTCATTTCAAGGAATATGTAAATTTGCTTTTCTTTATCAGAACACCCTGCCCAATTTAGCATCCATTGATGATTTTTGCATGCATTAATCTAGACTATGATGGTGACAAAATGATTATTTCTTAACTCGAGTACTACCTACACATTTACCACCCTACATCCTGCTTTCTACTGTAAGCAAGGACCCTTTCTTCTACCTTGTCTGTCTGTCTGCCTGCCTGTCTATCTGTCTACCATAAGTATGTACTTATGGATTCCTGTTTTTTTCAATGAATATTCATATTCTGGTGCTCAAATTATCCCCAGTTTACCAGAGGGAACCTCTTCAA
>NW_007734931.1:0-2135 GCF_000696425.1 Galeopterus variegatus
CACAATAACTAACTACATTGTATATTGACAAAATAAAAAAAAAATTAAAAAATTAAAAAAATTAAAAGACAAGGATATTTTGGATGATTAAAAAATATATATATACTACATAGCAGTAGTAATCAAAACAGCATGATACTGGAATAAAATAAAGAACCCAGTAATAAATTTATGTATCTACAGCTAACTGATCTTTGACAAAGGTGCTGAGAACATACATTGGGAAAAGGACAGCCTCATCAATACACGGTGCTGGGAAAACTAGATATTAATATGCACAAGAAANAAAAGGACAGCCTCATCAATACACGGTGCTGGGAAAACTAGATATTAATATGCACAAGAAACAAACTAAACTCGTATTTCTCACCATACACCAAAATCAACTCAAAATCGAGTAAAGATTTAAATGTAAGACTTGAAACTATAAAACTTCTAGAAGAAAACATATGGGAAACATGCTAAGACATTGGTCTGGGCAAAAATTTTATGGAGAAGACATTTAAAGCACAAGCAACAAAAGCAAATATAGACATATGGGATTACATCAAGCGAAAAAGTTTTTGTACAGCAAAAGAAACAACCAACAGAGCAAAGAAATCTACACATTGAGAGTTAATATTGCAAACTGCTCATCCTACAAGGGATTAATATCCAGAATATATAAGGAACTTAAATAACCCGACAGCAAAATAACAAATAGCCCAACTAAAACACAGACAAATTACCTGAATGGCATTTCTCAATAGAAGAAATACAAATGATCAATGCATATATGAAAAAATGCTTAACATCACTAATCATCAGAGAAATGTAAGTGAAAACCACGATGTGATATCATCCCACCCCAGTTAGAATCACTATTAACAAAATGACAAAACATAACAAATGCTGGCTAGGAGGCAGAGAAAAGGGAGCTCTTATACATTGTTGGTGGGAATAATATGGAAAACTGTTTGGAGGTTCTTTAAAAAACAAAAAAACCCAGAAGTACCATATGATCCAGCAATCCTACTGCTAGATACTTATCCAAATGAAAGGAAATTAGCACATCAAAGAAATATTTGCAACCCGTGTTTATTGCAGCTCTATTCACAATAATAATAAGACGTGGAATCAACTTAGATGTCATCAACAGATGAACGAATAAAGAAAAGGTGGTGTATATACACAGTGTGGTACTACTGAGCCATGAGAGAGAATGAAATCTTGTCATTTGTAGCAACATGGATGAGCCTGGAAGACATTGTGTTAAGTGAAATAAGTCAGGTGCAGAAAGATAAATATTACATGTTCTCACTCATATGTGGGAGCTAAAAAAAGATGAATTTGTTAATTACCCAATGTGATCATTACACATTTTATACATGTATTGAAATATAACTCTAGCATAACCTTATGAATATGTACAATCAGTACACTTCAATTAAAAGTAAATTCTTCTAAAAATTAAAAAAAATTTGACCAGTACAGAAATTAATTAATATGCATTTTCATGCTACTAAAAAATCCCCCAGATCTTTGTCATCTAAGATATTAAAGATTCTACCCTTGAATATAAGGTCATATTCAGTGGAATGCTATCCTGCTGGTTTACTGAAGACAACACCTCGCAGATAAAAATCAAAAGGCAAAGCCATACACGAAATCAGATAGACTACTCGGGAGTACTGCAGATCTGAATTCAAACTGCGGAGCCGTTAGTTACTGTTTCCATGACCGGAACAACATACTTCACCTTTCCAAATGTCTCTTTCCTAATCAGTAACATGAAAATCAATTGTATCTTTTGTGATACTGTTCTGAAATTTAAATGAGAAAAATACATATTAGAGTGCAAAGCAAAATACCTTTGTCATACTAAGTCTTCAATTAATATTAGCTATTTTATTATTTTTATTAATAATAAAATTAGGCATAAGGAGGCAATCACAAATAAAACTGCCTCTGGATAAGATGAATTGGTAAAAGGAGAAGGTGCAAAGTACATTAGAAATCAACTAATGAATTTTAGTTTTGGAAATACGTGAAAAGAATACAGAAGATGCATATTCATATATGATAAGGAACCTGATATTTCCCAGAAAAGTTTTTTAGCTCTCCTTTGTATTTCCTTTATATTAAAAAAGCACTTC
>NW_007734931.1:2304-18339 GCF_000696425.1 Galeopterus variegatus
TATTTCCCAGAAAAGTTTTTTAGCTCTCCTTTGTATTTCCTTTATATTAAAAAAGCACTTCCGAACTGAGGATTGCTCTCTAACTCAGCCACTAGATATAGTTTGCTAACTGAGTTATAAAAGTAATAGTTTAGATTTGCATTTTGTTGCATTTTTAGACTTTAGGTACTTTCTTAGAACCCTTTTTTCTTGCATTTGTGTACAATATATTTTTTTCAAATTATTTGATATTTCTCAAGGATTTTTAAAAAATTATGCTTTCCATAAGGGTACTTCAAAAACTTCATGGAAAGATTTGTATTATCTTTAAATTCTATTTTTCCATGAACCTTTTGAAGTACTCTCATATTAGTGAATTTGGGAAATGAACTTAGGTGGCTATTTTATTTTTTCTAGATTTACTAAATTGGCTAACATAATCAGAAACATTTTTCAAAATATACTTGTTCTGAAGTTAAACTTTGGTCTGATTGCTAGTTTGAAGATACCTGTTGGTGTGTCTGAAAAGTCATTTTTATAAACTTTTGTTCTTTATTGCAACTGATACAAAGAATTCAATAAAACTCGCTAGATATTCTCATATACAGTTTTTTTCCCCTTCAACTACCACAACTATTTGACTGAATATAAAAGTTCACAGATATCGATGTAATATTTTCAAATTTTCCATGATTAAGTTACATTGTAGATATGTGATCCCATAATTTCAGATCCTGAATCTGTAATTACATAATGATTACGATTAGTGGAATAGAGACTAAAACAATATTTTAGATTGCAGTTTGGAAATAGGATGATTTCATGGACATTCAGTGTTGCAATATTTCCAAGGGTACAGAAAACTATTTGGCTATTATATACTGAGCATAAGACTTCACGTAATATTCAGATAACTGCAAATAATTTTTCAGCACCTAGTTTGCTTTAATTCTCCTTTTTCCTGTACTTAGAGAGGGCTACAATCAAATATCGATTTTGCTGAAACTGCTCTTGTGAGACAATTACATGCTTATCAGCCCATCATAGGCCATGTTAAGTCCATAGGGTTTATTTTTCACTCTATATTTTGTGAAAAATATAATCCTTATCCTGGATGTATAGTAAAGGTTTCCTTTCTTTTATTTCCTACTTCCTTTTTTTCCCTACTCCACCATATCTGAATTCATTATGAACAGAACTTTGGGAATAATAAAATTCACTCTATATTTTGTGAAAAATATAATCCTTATCCTGGATGTATAGTAAAGGTTTCCTTTCTTTTATTTCCTACTTCCTTTTTTTTCCCTACTCCACCATATCTGAATTCATTATGAACAGAACTTTGGGAATAATAAAATCCGAAAGATACGATCTACTTTTTTCTAATTTCACATATCATTTGTTGAAAGCAGATAACAATCATTATAGTCATGTAGTCATAAATATAATAACATCTTTATAATGAAACCCGCCTAAAATTACAATCTATGTCACTTCTGAAAGATTTTAAGAATGGTCTATCTTATTATCAATTGGTACAAACTGTTTGAAAAGCAATTTGATCTATGAATTAGGAAACACAAAATGTTGCATCTTTGTGAGCTAGTTTTTTAGACACCTTGAAATTTATACCCTATACTAAAGCAAATTATATCTACTCAAATAAATTTATTGTGGTATTACATACATTAGCAAAACTTGGAAAACAATAAAATTGCCAGTCGTAAAGTGGTTTAGGTGACCCATGTTTCTTCAATCTGAGAAACATTCAAGTGCCACTAAAAATGGTAGTCAGACAAGTTCTTATAATACCTGAAACAATGCTTGTATCTCTGATAAAATGTTTAATGTTTGATATAGAATCAAAATAGTACTTATTCATGTTTATAACTATGAAACTATTCATATAGAGAATATGAACATTCAAGACAATTACAGGGTTGAGGTACAGATTATAGGCAGCTTTTCTCCTTCCTTCATTCCTCCCTTCCTTCCTTTTTTATTCCCTCTAGTATTACTAAATGTCATTTGTAAACTACATAAAACTTAGGAGGAAGAAAATGAATGTATCATACCATCCCTCTTCAGAATATCTTTATTATCAAAAAAACTTTCTATTATGTCTACACTTGAGGTGGATAATTGATTTGCTTTATAAAGCCATATGGTAGCAATCTTTTACCTGAAATAGTGAATATTGAGACAAAAATGAAAATATTTTTGTTTTAATTACTTACACAGTTGTCTTCATTTTTTATGCCAGTATCTTTGGATAAAAAAAGGAAGCAATCAGGCAACTATATAAATATTCTAAACTAGCAATTGATCAGACATACTTTCTAAATGAACTGCTTCAAAAACTACATAATACCAAATTAAACTGGATAATACAGTAAATCCAATTTTAAAAAGCCTCAGAGAATAAGCATATTTAAGATCGATACATATTTTTCCAAGCTCATCAGAATGTATTCAGTCTAAGGACTACTGAAAAATATTTTGAAGGCTATATTTCAAACATCGTCACATACGTTGTGTTAAGTCTCCTAATTCTCTATGGCTATTTTGAAACCTTGTTAGAAATCCATAATTTAGCAGTAGGGATGGTACAATAAGAAAGCCTAACAGGTGAGCCAAAGATCCGGGTTCTGAGCCCAGTCTGGCACACACTCTCTCGCTGACCTTGGGCATCTTGATACCTTTCTCTGAAACTTGTGTTCTTCAACCATGAAATCAAAAAGATAGTCTATAATCTCCCTTTAGGCTTTAGAATCCCAATATTCACTAATAGGAATTCAAAAAGAAAGGCCTTACTTGGATCTGGTCTTTCCCATGGATGAAGTAGATGATTACATACTTGGTTCACAGAAAGGACTCTGGGCCAAAAAGCATATCTGTTTATAGTCTTAGGGACTAAAAGTTCCTTAAGGACTTGCGCTAAATCAAGGCACATTATTTTCTGAGAGAACTCATGAGCTAAATTTTAGAAGATATGTGGTTGCTGATCAAGCTATCTCCCTTCTTTTTCCCTTAGTAGGAGTTGAGGATCTTTAGGTCTCTAATATTTTTTGATGATTAACAGAAACCCAGGGAGTAAAGCATTGGCAGCTTGATTGTAGTCCTTGTGATATGTGGGGAAATGGAAGTTAATAGGAAATGTGATTGGAAAGAAAGAGAAACAACAGGACAATACAATTCTTTCAAAATATTGCATTCTCCTAGTACTTTTCCAGTTCAAAAGAAAAGTCAGCAAGGAAGCCTGGTGGGTTTGAGCGATAGCCTCTGAGCCAATCATATTAAGAAACGTATATTAGGGGCCGGCCCGGTGGCGCACTGGATAGTGTGCCGCTTGGGAGGCGCGGCGGCGCTCCTGCCCGAGGGTTTGGATCCCACATACAGACCGGTTCCCGCTCACTGGCTGAGCGAGGCGCGGGAGCAACACCGAGGGTTGCGGTCCCGTTGCCGGTCCCCGGTCCGGTACGGGGGCAACACTGAGGGTTGCGATCTGTTGCCGGACATGGAAAAAAGACAAAAAAAAGACAAAAAAAAAAGAAACGTATATTAGGAGTTTTGTAAACATTCAAGCCATCTCAGGGACTTTCAAAGCAAGAAAGATACTCTTAATAAGTTAATTGTCTCCAAAATAAAGTCACATGATTCTGTTCCTGCACAGAGTCATTTCTCAGTCACCTTTTTTTTTTCAGCCCAAGCTAATGTATCTCTGAATCCTCGTGGATACATTTTATTCCCAAATTGCATGATATTGTGTTGTAGAAACATTCCCACAATTTGTTTTCTTCCAACTTGGCTTTCTCATAAAGCAAATAGCCCAATTTACCTTAAATGACTGTAATAATAAATGCCTGGTTGACTTTGAAAAACAGCCTGGTTAGTATGAGAAGGTAGCAATTACTCCCCAATGAAAAAGGGGTCTTACTATTTTCTTTTTCTAATCCTCCATGGATAAAATCCTTAAGAACCCTGACAGAAATAATAGATCATTAGAAATCTTTCTTGCTTCCCCTAATATATTTACATTAAAGTATTACCTGAGCATGCTGAAATCAAAGAACTCATTAATCTTTTAGGATTTAATCCTCTTTGTGCTTTCATTTTCTATGTATCATCTAACTCCAATTTTAAATTCATCTAAAAACCAAACCGGAAAGTCAACTGAAAACTGGAGTTCTCATTCACAAGAAAAGTTTTCAGAAGAAAATATGAGTTGCCTTTAACTGTTCCAGCATTCCTATTAACTTTTAATGGGAAAAAAAATCCCAATAAGGTGAAATTCCATCACCCATCAGCTGTTCTGTTTTCACAGAGTCATAGAGGTTAAATTTAGTTAATTGTAGATTATTAGGTTTCCTCATGGTTGATTTAAATAATTCAGCAAGATATTTTTCTCCTAAATTACATTATGTGTGAAGTTTCTAAAATTTACCAGATAATTACATTTTTTCTTAAGTTTCCATCTATATATACAACAGCTCAACTAATAATTTACACAGGAGAAAATAAACAATAGTAGATTGTTATAGTTAAAAATCTCAGCCAGCTGTTTGAAGAATTAAATTTCATAGAGAGCTATCAATATCAAGTTTTACAAAAGGCAAATTTCAAAACCATATTATACAATAATTCCATTTTTGTAAATATATATGCATACAAAGTATATGACTGATAAAATTATGGTTGGTTTTAATTTTATTTCTTTTTTTGTATTTTAAAATTTCTGCATTTTAAATGTGCCAGTTTTGTAATAAAAATAAACAATAAAAATGATCTTTTTAAAACCAAGTAAGATCATTACAATGGTTGTAAATTTTTTCAGCTATTTTATGTTTCAATATATATAGCAGAGTCTAGAATAAATTAAGCAAAGAGATTAAGGTCAGAAAATAATAACTTTTCCTTACAATTCAAAATGGTGTTTATTGCTTCTGCAATTTCCTACAACGCACTATTGCATGTATGAGAGCACTTTAAAAAGTTCGTGGAAAAATAGAATTCAAACATAGTACAAATCTTCCCATGAACTTTTCAAAGTACCCTCATACTTTCTTTAAATGAGCTTTGCATTTCAATTCTAATGAAAATCATTCCTTTTTCCAAAACATTTTAGTTAGAAACAATATCAAACTTGTAGAAATGTTGCAAGAATAAGGATAGTCTGTTGAACACCCAAATACCCTTTACCCAGGTTCACCTGTGGTTAACATTTTGATTCATTTTTCATTTGCTTTCTCTCTCTGTTTCTCCTTTCCCCGTGAACTATATGAGTCTCGGCTGTTGAACACCCAAATACCCTTTACCCAGGTTCACCTGTGGTTAACATTTTGTTTCATTTTTCATTTGCTTTCTCTCTCTGTTTCTCCTTTCCCCGTGAACTATATGAGTCTCGGTTTCATACATCATGTCCCTCTACTTCTAAATACTTCAGTGTATATTTCATAAGAATAAAAATATTCTCTTACATAGTCACAGAACAGCTATCAACTTCAGTAAATTGAAATTTGATACAGTACTTTTTATCTATGGCCTGAATTCCAATTTTGGTGTTGGCTCAAAATCTTTTTACACACTGAACTGTGGCACCCCAGTGTTAGGACACTGACCCTCATTCCTTGAGGAATGTTATAGTAAAGACAATCAGATGAAACTTTTTGTGATGTCTGCAATGAAGATGTTAAATACGGTGACAAAAACTTAGGTTGAATCTCACCACCAGAGACAGCCATGTGTCTTCTACATACCCATGGACATTGGGCATACTTTGATGTTTACTTTGGCTACCAAGAAATCTAAAGCCAGATCTAGGCAGCAACTCTTGCAGGAATGTATGGTGTTTTGTTTTCCTTTGTGCTTTCACCAGATTTACTATTTCTCTTACTTTTCCTTTGTTCCAATTTCCTTATTTATTTACTTTGCCCTTTAATATGAGTTTTAAGACTGACTTAGTTCCCTCTAGAACAAAGACTGGGTATGAATAAACAAATAAATGACTGAATATACACATAAATATATGCATAACTGGGTGAAGAAAATGCCATGAATATGATATTGTAATTAGATTTAAGATAAATAAAGACTCCGTGTCTTAACCATGTCTGTGGAGTAGCATCATCCCACACACCTCTTCCTCCATCAGTTGCTTACATTTTCCGCAGAGAATCAGGCACTATAATCATATCCTCTCAGAAGGACATCTATCTCTCTGATTCTCTAACCAATCTCAGGATTCTCAGCATCCCAGTGAAAGGTTCTCATCATGCAGATCATTGTCACCTCCAAGAAGACATATACAGATGACACATAGATATAGACATATCAAATTCCCTCCACAGTCTAACAGTAAAAAAGGTTTTGTAGTGTTTGTGTTTCTAAATTTAAGTCACATTCATGTTCTAGATCCCTTCTGGTGCCTGGCCTCTTCATACCCTTAGTTGTTCCATGAAGACTGAAATACTCAAATGTGAGCCAACTGCAGAAAATGGAGACCTTTCAGGCTTCCATAACAATGGCTTTTGTTCTTCTTTTTCATTTTGGAAATCTTTTTGGTCAAAGCCCTAATGGAGCTGATTCAATCCAGAACACCTTGGCAGTGAAAAATCATAGACTGCTAGGTCAGATGCAAAATTATGATATTTAGAAAGCATTTCCTTGAGATTTCTTTTCTAAGCATCCAGCCTTCTTATAGGTTGGGAGTTGTCTCATGTGTGAGAAGCTCCACACTGATCTACACAGAATTGTCTGTATGCGAGGAGTAGGGGATTCAAATGGTTCTATTGATCCTTCACTTGTGAATGGATTTGACAGTTTAGAAAATACAGCCACACTCATGACTTTACCCGATTTTTGTAGCAACCTAATGAGATGATCTCAACATGAATTATAATACTTGTTTTATACGTGAGGTAATTATGACCCAGCAAGTTTAAAGCTGTCCATGATCAGGAAAGGTCTGCCTTACCCTATTTGTTCTATTGCAAACCTCAATGCAAACTCATAACTTACCTATTTCACTGATGCATTATTATACTTTCAGTCTTCCAGGGAAAAAAATTTAGACTAATCTTTAACTTTTCCTTTTCTGGAACTCTTCACACTTTGTGAAGAAGCCAAGCACTGTTGTCTCCATCTCCTAAATGTCCCTGCCATCTGTTCCTTCTTTCTATCACTTCATTACCCTCTGATTACTGCTGCCTTGTTCTTGTGGATCTGAATTATAGTAGTTATTATAGTAACTATTTTCTAACTGGTCCCGCCCTGCTACCAGCTTCACTCTGACCCCAATACAAATCTGCTGCCGGAGTGGTCTCTCTAATGTATACATCGAATCATGACCTTTCCTGCGTTTGAAGCCACAATGAGTTTCTACTGGAAGTAAAAAGTTCAGATTTCTTAAGCTGCCGAGCAGAGCCCTCAACTATTTTTATCCAACTTTATTTATAGTTTTCTTTTCCACTACACCATATATTCCCAATGTGTAACATATTACAACCACCACACTCTACTTGCTATTCTCCAAAAGCATTATGCATTCTTTAGCTGCTGGGTCTATACTCAAATTACTCATGTCATTTCCAAACTCCATCCTTAAGGATTTAGCTCAAACATGCCTCCTGCAAGAAAAGCTCCTATATTTCTCCAGCTGGAATTCATCTCCTTCTCTTACATACTCTCATGACTCCTGATTCAACTTCTGTTTTAACACTCTCTGTCATACAACTTTTAATAATTATTTCTATGTGTTTATCTTCTCCACCAGACTACGAGTTCAGTAAGAAAAGACTCAAGTCTTTTTTTTTTTATCTTTGTCACCCCCTATACCCACTTTAGTGCTTTGCATTAGTTGTCATACAGGTTTATCTTCTCCACCAGACTACGAGTTCAGTAAGAAAAGACTCAAGTCTTTTTTTTTATCTTTGTCACCCCCTATACCCACTTTAGTGCTTTGCATTAGTTGTCATACAGTAAATGTTTGCCAAATTGATTTACTGGAGGGCCCCAGGACTTTGGGTTAAGGCATTGTCTTCACTTTTATTAAAATAAGGATGTCATCTGAAAGGAGCAATATATTGACCCAAGTGAATCTTAAGTTCTCTAACAGTGGTTAAGTTATCAGAACAACAAATGTCAGAGCAATATTCTCAAAGACTGGAAGAGGAAACAGCAAATTAGAGGTGGGAGGATTTGGTGACAACAGCATTTTGGGGTAGCTCAGCATGAGAAACAATGGCCTAAAAAGGGATACCCAAGCTTACAGGAAAAACATAATGGACAGAAGGGTAGAAGAGAAGAAAAAGAGAAGATAGCTAATATTTTATTTTCTAAGTGTCAATTCTATGTCAAACACTTTAGCATAGGTTTATATTTAGACCTCACACATTTAACCCAGCTACAAAAAAAATATTCTTATGCCAGCTACTTATTTACTTGTTAATTGTAAGATTGAGACTCAAAGAGTTATATTGAACTTAAACCCAGGTACATGTGTTCTCTGCCATGCTGACTTGGATAAGATGGGTGCTTGGGAGGAGATAAACAGAGGTGCTAAAAGACACAAACAGGGTGTGGTGGAAAGGACTTCCAGATGTCAATGGGAAATTTCTGTTTTATTTATAATTTTGCCTGTTTTCTTTTTCTTTCTTTTCTTTTCTTTCTTTCTTTTTGAACAAAAGAAAGTATATTCTGACAAGCAGAAGTAGACTTCAAATTAGAATTTAAACACACATCCCACAAAGCCTCTGCCCTTTCCCCATATAAAGGCTTCCCATTTCTACTTGTACATTCTGCAGCTCATCCTGGATGTGGGGAAAAGGAGGGAGGTGGAGATGGTGAGAGAAGAGGCTTTTTATACAATCCCTTTTTTAATGGAATGAACTATGGTGTGAAAGTTAGTCTTGAATCTTTTAGACCATAAATCTGAGTGGGTCATGCTGTCTTGGCAAAAACCAGTAGCAATGTGCTAAGTGTTTATTGCAAAAAGCAATAGCATCATGACAGCAGATAATTATGAACAGTACTAGTGAGCAGTCGCTGTAGGAGACAGCCTGAAGAAGAGAGTGGGGCTCTGGCTGGAGCCAATCAGAACCAAACCCTTGCCTCTCAATCCACTTTCTTATTTATAGAACAAGAGATTTTTCTGGAGAAAAGAAGCCTCTTGAGAATCATCTGAAACCAGGGAGAACTGGTGATCAAGGGTGAAGAGGGTATTTCCTTAATGCTAAGCCCAAAGCATCTTTACACCCCAAAACCTGTAAAAAGTGTTGGAATTCCAGTGTGGGTTCCTGAGGATCCTTATTATTTAGGATCTTTCATCCAATTTTCTCTCATGATTTCCAGTGGACATATTTTATTAGGTGCAATAGCTGGATCCTGCTGTCTCTTTCTCTTGGTTGGGAGTCAGGTTATGAATGAGGGCAATTCAACCTCCACAGCATGCTTGGGAGAAAAAAATCTAATGAATTCAGGCTGTGAGGGAAAAATCTGCTCTGGGTCTTTCTTTCATGGGGAAGAGAGAAGAAAGGAAGCAGTCAGGCTGCTCCCTGGCAGTCGTCTGGAAGCAGAGTGTCGTCTGGACGTAGGGTTTCCTGCTGGAGTTAAACAGGCGCTCTGTTACATAAGGCCCTGCTGGCGCTGCTCTGGAGGCAAAGCCACTGTCTGACGGCCACACCCCAGTCCTACTTTCAGGAGCTTTTGCCTTGATGCTTCAATGCTTAGTTCATCTCACCAAACCACTCCTGCTTACAAGGCTTCTTTTTATCTGAACCTGTGCCCTTCCTATGAGCGTGTTCTTCCAAGAGCAAATAAGGCACAGTTACTGCCAGAACATTTGTTGATCTAAACTCATTAGGGATTTCAGTGTTCTAGCAAGTGAATTGCCCACATCAAGCATGATCTGTAGAAAAAAAAATTGTATTCAGGGAAGACCAAGATCTTCCTTTAAAACTATTACCTACTTTCTTCTTAGAACATTCTGAGTGTGACTCAACACTTTCCTTCAAGAACTGTGGTTATAATTGACAGGTACTGATTTACTGCACTGTGTGATACAATGATTTCCTGAGGCAGAGGTGCGAGGCAAAATATTTAGCAATGGCAAATAACAGAACTAACCAATCAATTGGATGTTGACCGTGAAAAACACATTTGCACATTTAGTCTAATTAGTGAGCCTTTGGAGATGATCGGCTCTATCTTTGGGTCAGTGTCTCCAAACTAAATACCCCCTGCTAACTGGTATTTATCAAATAAATACTTTACTTATCTAATTTAATCCTCAAATTGCATTATGATGTTAGTAAAAATACTTGCATTTCAGAGCTGGAAAAAGGGCTTAGAAATACCAAGCAACTTGCTTAATGTCATACCACAAATAAGTGACAAGGCCATCATTTGGACACCCCTTACCTTCCTGACATCAGTGTCACCTACAACACACTGTCTTATTCACTCCTCTTGTTCCTAGTATGTTGGGCTTTAAAAACTAACGCCACCTGTGACATTACAAGCGGTGCCATTATGGGCCCACAAAGGCGTATTAACGTGGTAGCCTACGATGGCGCCAGGAGGAAGTAGGGTGGGGGTGTCTGCGGAAACCTTGCCTAAGCCCTTATTGGCCAAATACGTGCTTCTGCGCTTGTGAACACTGTGTGGTTGCAATAGCTAAGCATTGAGACAGGATGCATGCCCTTGACCTTTAAGCTGATTGGATTATGTTAAAACCTCACCTCCCTATCTGCCTATAAAAGCAAGTACTTGTGTTCCGATAATAAACGGAACTGCTCGACAGAACCCCCCCGGCATCTGAGTGTCCTTTAACGGGGCTGGTGGGGGGCCGGCAGTGTGCTCACCTCTCTTCACGGCTCTCTTCCCCAGTCTCCTTCCAAAGGGGACTGGAGGCCCCCCGGCATCTGAGTGTCCTTTAACGGGGCTGGTGGGGGGCCAGCAGTGTGCTCACCTCTCTTCACGGCTCTCTTCCCCAGTCTCCTTCCAAAGGGGACTGGAGGGAAAGAGGAATCCAGGCCCATTTGCTTGCCCACCGAAAGGAATGAGCCTAGGGCTGTTCGGGTTGGCCCCCGGCGGCGGACCTGACACTAGTAGTCTGCTGTACAGAAACCACTCAGTCAAGTATATTGTTGGTAGTCTCATCTGAACACCAGAGTTCTCTCTCCTTTATTAACCAAAAAACAAACATTTATTAAATGCCTACAATATGCTAGGCACAAAAAAATCAAATAGTCCATACAGTGAACAAATCTTGAACACTGGTTTATTGGCACCATGTTCTACATCCAACCTATTCATGTAATCTTTACTGCTTTGGCCAAATATAAGTGCTGCAACCTCTCCTATAAAACTAAATTGTTAATCTTTGGCCTAACAAAGACCCTTCAGGTTTTATTTCCAATTTCATGTTTGGTGGATGAGACCATTAGAAGTCTAACCCTGGACAAGCTCATTATTAATAAAAGTTCTCCTTTGTTCCTGCCTACCTGCCTGATTTTCTTCTCAAGCTATCACACACGATTAAGGAAACCTGCTGAACAATCTGTATCCACTGGTAAGAGTACAGGGGAGAGGAAAAAGTCTCTCTTGATCTTAATTCATTCGTGTGTATTTACTGAGTATCTATTACTTGTCAAACACTCTTCTGGGGGCTGATCTTAATGTTTATTTCAGGTCTAACTGTGCTATGCAATCACTGATCTATTTGAAGCAACATTTGTATTTTTTGTACTTTGTGTGTCTGTTTCAAGCCTTTTCCCTAGTTAGGGCCAAGAGCAACACGAAGTCTTTGAAACAGGGTTTACAGCCTTGTTTTTCTATTACTAATATAGCACACTGTTCTCATCATCGGTCTGATCTGGCTATTGACATGGTGACATGCTGGAATGTTTTCTCAGAGATCCAACAGTAAGAGGGAAACAACAAAAACAAAAAGCACGAAGAGTTCAGAACAAGTAGATTCCTTCCAGAAAAGACTTCATGAAGGAATTGACTTCCTTCAGTGCCCTAAAAATCCACTGTTTGGCACCAAAGGACAAATTCTGGGTATTTTTAGAAAAAAATTATTGGAGAAACGTGGGAAGAATACAAGGCTGACTCTGTCACTCCTCCCCTTAGCTTGTCAATGGTCCCTCCCATTTTGGGGGTAGATACAAACTCCTTAATGCGACATATGAGTCCTTTATCATCCCATAACTCTTCATCTTTTCAGAATCAGCTCAAGTATCACCACTTCCAAGAAAGGTTTCTGGATACTCTGTCCCCCAAAAACTGCCTACCCCTTCTTGGGGTTCTTGCTCTTCTATTCAATAACGTTTATCATACTGAATTTCAGTGTTGATTCAACATGTAGGCTCCATGGTCAGATTACCTGGAATTAAAATCTGACTTCCACACTTAATTATCTTTCAGCAAATTTCTTAACATCTTTAAGCCTCAGTTTCTTTATCAGTAGCATGGGAATAATAATAGTCATATCTTTCTAAAGGTCTCCCCATGAAAGTGATTTTTTAAATGAAATTTACCCATATTATGAAATAATATAAAGTGGCAATCACAGTATGTGACACAAAGATCAAAAAAAATTATTCCTTATTATAATTGCATGCTTATTTTTCCTACTAGACAGTGAATTCTTCAAGTGCAAATCTGTGTCATTTACATTTGTATTTTTTAGTGTCTGATGATGTGCTTATTTAATGAATACATAAAATCTTCCTAGAGTAGGATAAGATTTGTTATGGGCTATATTAGTTAGGACAACACTAAACAATAACAAAACAAGAAAAAACAATATGAGTTAGTTTCTTTGTTCTGTAAAGTTCCAGACACATGCTTCTGATCATCATGCACCTCTCCTCAAGAGCATGATACAGGAACCCAGGATCCGTCTATACTGTGGCTCCCCCAGTCTCAGCCCGTGGCTTCCAAGGTCATCATGGTTGTCTGTATCTAGATGGCAAAAGGGGAAAGAGAGTGGAGAAGGCACACTTACTTCCTGACCACCTTGTGCCCGAAATAAAACACCTCACTTTGGTTGGCATTCCACTGCAAAAACCATGTCCCTTGTCCCACAAGTCTATTCCATGGATTAGGTAGGCAACCAGCCATTTCCAATAGGCCTTGAAGGATGTTTAGGAATTCGATAGGTAAAAGATGACAGGAAGTTCCAGGGGAAAGAAAAGAAAATGAATGATGGACAAAGAAATGTTTAGGATTATAAAATTAACACACTTCATATTTCAACAGAAATATAGGGTCCATGGTGGGAAGTACAGGAGATAGAAGTGGAAGGCTGGACTCAGTGTGCATGCTTTGTTGTGATTGTTCCCTTGGCATGACTCAGCCTGGGGCTCTATACTTCCCAAGCCTGGCTTCACATAATGCTTCACACTCCAGTGTAAAATTAACAAGTGTAAATATACCTGAGACCTTTAGGTAAGACTGATTGTGACCTTTTAAGTAGGGTTGCCAGATATAGCAAATAAAAGTATAAGACACCCAGTTAAATTTGAATTTCATATTAAAAAAAATATCACAAACCTTTTGTTTAATTGTAGGTAACTCATATTTGGGACATATTTATAGGAAAATTATATTTTGTTTATCTGAAAGTCAAATTTAACTAGCTGTCTTGTTTGTTATCTGGCAACTCAAATTTTAACAGCAAGAGGAGGTGCCTAAACTATTTTTCTATTAGTTTAATTGTAACTCTCTGTACGTTAGATAAACATTTTAGGAATTTCCCTTTCCCAGTCATACTTTCTCTTTCTAGTTCTGCACCAAAAAATCATTTTCTGTCAACAATCATTCTTTCAAGCTGCCTTAATTTGCAAAATAGGGATTTGCATGATGGAGAATTACAGTTGGTACTAAAGATAACCACCCATTATATGGGGCTGCAAGCAAGGACTACGAATTCACTGACAGTTATTTTCTATGTTATCTTCCCTTTTAAGAGCTAGTACTGCTGGTGTAGAGGTTCTTCAACAGCTATAGCTCATCAACTTGTTATTGATGTCAAAGTTAATTTTCCAAGGAAGGTTCTGCTTTGCTCCTAGACTAGACTGTACCTCTATTATAAGCCAGTTATAAATATATAGCAATGATTAATCAATATTAGCCTAGTAAAAGTAATAGTTGTAGTAATAGCGCAGTTATTGATCACTTACTATAGGACAACCACTTTTACAACTGTTTCATATAAATTTCTCATTTCATCTCGATAAAGAAAACTTTGTCACAGAGATGTTAACTAACTTGGCCAAGTCTGAACAGCTAGTAAAAAAAAAAAACAAAAAAAACCCCGGGGCCACTGGGTTAAGGATTGGTGTTAGTCATCACAACAGTTGGCTGCATTAGTGAAAACTATCTCCCCATGAGGAAAATGACTCAGAGCATCAACTCTTCCCTACTGAAGCAAAGTTTTGGAGTGAATTCATTGACTCAGGTTCAAATAATGCCAGTGGCATTTCCTAACTAGTACCTGGGCAGCCTGTTTAACTTCATTGTACTTTAGTTTCCTTACCTGTATGAGGGAATGACATTACCTACTTGATAAGGTTATTGTATAAAATTGAATACATTTTATGCAGAGAACCTGACATACATAGTCTCTCAATGGATAGTAATTGATACTATTATTATGAATACTCGCTTCCATTCAAACTGGTTTGCACGGTTTTCTGGTTCTTATAGAAATGAGGTTCCAAAGTTCACATGTACACGAAAACAAAAAAAATCTGCTATTTCTCTACCTCCTGTCCGTTCCATTAGCATAATATTTTGCATGTGTGCTTTACACAAATGGTAAATGTAGAACAGATATCACTGTGAAAACTAAGAAATGAAGGAGATGAAAAGCTAAGCTCTCCTCATGCTTGTTAGTTCAAAAACATCATGATATTCTTTAGTTTTGCTTTCTGATGACTTAGGTATTTGTTCCTACCAAACAAATTAAAATAAAAATACCATTGTTTGATAATGAGTGAATGTTGCTTTAAAAAGAAAATTTAGAAATGCTGATATCGCACTCAGAAAATTACTTTGTGTCTACTCTTTGCTCTTGGGACAGAGACCATGTACACACTCCTATTTGCTCCTTTGGTTATGTTTTTCTCCTTGTCTCCCCTCTTTCTGCATATCTACCTTTTATTCTAATTCCTGCTTCAAGTTCCACCCCATACGCCTGCAGATAGAAATGGTGATTATCTCTAAGTGCCCAGTTTTTACTGACCAATCCCTTTTCCAAACTCATGTAGGACTTCGAGTCTTTCTGATACTTTGAATGTTAGCATCATATTATTGTGTAAATTCCATACAAATAAAGCTCAGTGGGAAGAACATGGAGTTTAGAATCTAAGTCCTTGTTACACTTCCAGAGAATTAAACAGTCCATCTTATTTATCTTCCCCACAACTATTTCTGTGTTGAAACATTAGAGACATTTAATAATGTTTTATTGATTAATGGTTACCATAATTTAGGTAACTATAATGGCAGTGGCTGACACATAGTGGATGCTCAAAAGTATTTAATTTCCCATTTTTATTATAACCATGATCCTTACATGACCATACAAGCTCATTGATCCGTCACTGGGAATTGAGAGTTTGACTCTGTATGGGCTCTCAATCAGATTAGCCCTGAAATCCAAAAACTGAACATCTATAACTCTACGTCTAACTAACTTATTTTTTTATTTTATTTTTTTCTTTACTTAGTGCAGTTTAATTATACTCACAAAACGTAAACACTTTTATTTACCAAGGGTCCATAATTAAGTCAAATCTATTAAAGATATAGTCAACTTTGAAAATAGAAGTGTAGATGGAAGTATAATTCACCAGTCGGCTAACTCTTTCCCTTTGTGTGGGCATGTAGTTTCTAGTTATTGCTGGGCCATTTATATTGTTAGAATTCTTTTTTTTTTTTTTTTATTTTGTCAATGTACAATGTAGTTAGTTATTGTGTCCCATCACCAAAAGAGCTAAGCAGGCATTTCTCTAAAGAAGATATACAATCGGCCAACAGTCATATGAA
>NW_007734931.1:19175-20613 GCF_000696425.1 Galeopterus variegatus
CACATCTGGGTGGGAGGGGGGAGAGGGAGGAGGGAGGGAGGTTTTGGTGATGGGACACAATGTCTAACTAATTTAACAAGCCCTTAGTCAACCGCTTGGCTCTGTGATCAGACATTTAAAAGCAGCTATTGTGAGTAGGATTTTGTTCATATGTTTTTCAGGGATATAGCTTGTGGAGGGATGTTACAGATTATATTTTCCAAAGATGACCATCCCAGTCAGTCTTCTTACAATGTAACATTGATAAACTTCCATCAAGAGGCAGGGTTTATGCCCTTCTCCACCCCTCCCCCAAACCTGAGGGATCATTGTAACTGCCTCAAACAATAGTGCATAGAGTCTTTGTAGCCTGGCTCTGTCCCTTTTGGGACATGTACCTTCAGAGCCTTAAGTCAACAAGTAAAATGTCCAGCCACCCTCAAGCCCCCTTACTGGAGGGAACATGCGAAGAGACCCCTTAGAGACAGGAACCCCAGCTGTGCTGGCCTCCAGCCTTCTCAGATGAGGTATCAAAATGTCAGTGAAGAAGGCCTTAGTATGATCCCAGCCCTGGCCACTTTCTGATTACAACCTCATTAGAGGTCACAAGGCCTATATTGGCTTCTCTTAGATTCCTGAGCCACAAAATTGCTAGAGATAATAAATGATTATTATTGCTTCAACCCACTAAGTTTTAGAGTAATTTGTTGCACAGCCATGGTAACCGAAGAAAAGGAATTGGAAAAATAAAAATTCTGTTAACCCAGTTAGGTCCAAACTATCAGACAGACGAGCCATGTCTTAGAACATTCCATCCCTCAATCTAAGTGACCACTGTGATGGTAGAGCAGAGATTCTGCCCAATATGTGAGGTTTCCATCGATTCCTGAGGTTGCGGCAACTGAAGAGGACTAAGACAGATTTTCCCTGAAATACTCCTGGCTTGAAAGAGTAAAATATACTTTCTTTTTAATAGCTTTTCCAGTAATTAAAGCTTTATTTCCACATCCTTTTTAGTAAGTGTAAAAATACATTTCAAATCACTCTTTCCCTCAAAGTGGGAAAAGGAGAGGGGAAAGCAAAGCCCCTATTTCTCCAAATAAATGTAATTACCAGCCCTGCCTTCACCGAGGTCACACACCTATACAGTGGAGGGCACAGGATGGCGGAGGGAAGTTTTCACATCTGGAGTACATCAGATCATATTGATTGTAGCTTGCAGACTGCAATTTCCTTGCCAATTTTCTTGTTATTAATCCCTTGGTAATATAAAAGAAAAAATAATAATTCTAAACTCTTCGTAAACTGGAATTGGGCAATAGGCATGTTGAACAATAGGCAGCCCAGACTTGCTAAATGCTAACAAAACCTCCCCCTCGTTGCCAGTAAGGTGAAACGAAATGTGAGGTCTACACAAGTGGAAAAAAGTAAATAGGACAGTTTTGCTTCTGGCCATAAG
>NW_007734931.1:20834-21888 GCF_000696425.1 Galeopterus variegatus
AAATGTGAGGTCTACACAAGTGGAAAAAAGTAAATAGGACAGTTTTGCTTCTGGCCATAAGTGATGGGAATGAAAACAAGATGTGCAAATACTGCAGGGGCTGAACCACACAGTCCGTTAGTGGAAAAGGTGTTGAATGGTTTCTGAGCCCATTTGGGATTGCCCCAGAGGAAATGGTTTACGGAGTTTTTGGCCTGGCAGGGTAGACATGGCATTGCTGATAGATGATTGTCAAGCCTAGAAATAAGGAAAAGCATTGAGGAAGGCAAATGGGGTCATTTTTTCCCCACCTGTTTTACTCTGACAATAAGTAGAGTCAGGGAAAGAGAAATTCTGATTCTCAAACACAATCTGGGCTCTTACATCAGGAGGTGGCATGGACTGTTTCGAATCTAAGGGTAGGACTGAAGTGATGCTGAAAGAAAAACTAGGTCCTGCTTTCTGTCTCTTGGTTCCAGTGAATAAAGTCCTTGGTTCATGGTTGAAGCATAAAAACCTTTTATAAACCTTTTATCCTAAAATATTTTTTGACTAGGTGACCAAGTATTTTAGAACGAGTTAATACCTCATTCTCCAAATTAGGTAATACAGTGTTTTCCTTTATCCTTAATTAATTTAGAGTCAAGGTTAAGAGGAAGAGCCTTGGGTCTACGCTCAGATCCCCCAGTCTCTGAGTGCTTGGGACAGGTTTCTGCAATTCTCCATGGCTCAATTTCTCCATCCTTAAAAATGAGTAACATGTGCCTACACCAGAGTGTTTTGTGAGGATTCAGTATAATATAACATGGAAGGACTTAGAGTAGTGCCTGGCTATTATTAATTATAACTTTTAGTTATTATTCTTATATTCAACTATACCTGTGTGATTCACTCTAAACACCTACATGGGCTGGCTTCTAGTCTGGTTTTTTTCCACTTTTCTCTTTATTGAATAGTGAGTTGTTACTACTTGTGGCAGTTGCTGCCACAAGTTGTAGGTAATAATTAACACCCTCCTTCTTTTCTCTTAAGCCTGAGATAATTCGTATGCAGTTTAATGAGGTCTTCCTTTCAC
>NW_007734931.1:22547-26236 GCF_000696425.1 Galeopterus variegatus
GGCCTCTGACAACCACCATTCTACTCTCTGCTTCTATGAGTACAATTATTTGTGATCATACAGTATTTGTCTCTCTGTGCCTGGGATTTTAAATGTTCTCACTGCAAGGAAATAATATATTTGAAGTGATGAATATGCTAATTAGTCTGATTTGATCATTCCACGATGTACACATGTATCAAAACATCACTTTGCATCCCATAACTACGTACAATAATTATTTGTCAATTAAATATAAAATTGAAGAAAAACCCAAGTTTTTAAGACAACAACTAAATATAAATTTCTGGATATGATCAAAGAGATAATTACTAGACCATATGCTCCATAAGGCTAGGGACCATGTTGGTTTTATTCATTATTTTAGAGTACATATAATCTAACAACATCAGGGTTTTTTCAATGCTTTTTGCTACAATTAATTCCAGAGTAGGCTGGCCTGCTATAGCGCTGAAAGATATATCAGTCAAGGTTTGATGAGGAAACAGATGACTCACTCAAATGGTTGATTTGAGGAGAAATTGATAAAAAACCATTCTTTTGTAAAATGTGGGCAGGGGTTAGAAAGTGCAGCAGGTTAGTGCCATCTGTCAGGGAAGAGACCAGGGCAAAGAGGAGATACTGGAAGCCACAGGAAGGGTAGTCATACAGAGGAAGAGGTCTGGAAGGAGCAGTGGCCTTGGCACAAGGACACAGGCAACCCATAGAAAACCAGCAGGGAATGAACCAGGGAAATGAGGACCTTACTACATTGTCTCCTGCCTCCGGTCTCCTGCTGATGTCTCCCATTGGTAGAGCATAGTTAGAAGCTGCAGAGCAAAGGAGCCTGTGCTACAGTCCTTTAGGTTTAGGCTCCTAGAGCATAGCAGAGGGAGAAATGTGGACACTAGATCTGGAGAGCAAAGAGAAGACCTCCAGCCACAGGACTGAATGTCGTCATCAGCCTCTTCTACGCTGCTTCTTCATACTCTGACCCTAGCTTTTCCCTCTTCACCTTCAGGCACTCAGTATCCTAAGTCTGTCCTCCAAGAAATGCCCAGTGATCTGGAATACACAGCTTCAATTACCTCAGTACTACTCGTGGAACAAGGACAAGCTAAATAAGTGAAAATGCTTGCCCTCGTAACCTCTCACATACTTGGAGGAGAGACAGGCATATCAAATAATTATGCTCCACTGTGACAGGTACCAGTACAGATTTGGCATTAAGCACTGTGGGAAACAGAGTCAGTGACTTACCTTTGTCTTGTGGTCAGAGGCAGGGGAGGTGAAGGACGTTTTACAGATGAGGTAACAGTTAAAGTGAGCCTCAAAGAGCACTGAAGTGCTTTGGTTTTTCATCATAGGGGCCACATTTTAAGCCTTATTTCTAACTATTTTCTTAAAAGCTCCCTCCTTTATTGTGGTAGAATAGTTTCTCAGGTGGCTGCCAATGATCCTCACCTCCTGGTACTTATGTCCTCTGTAATCACCTCCCTTTGAGTATAGGATGGGCCTAGTGACTTGCTTGTAACAAACAGAATATGGTAAAAGTTATGGGACATATATTCTGAAATTCAGATGCAAAATGCCTCTGGCTTCTGCTTTGCTCTGTCTCTCTCACTCTGCCCGTTACTTTCTCTGAGGGAAGCCAGCCACCATGTTGTAAGTAACTTGTCTCAGTCCATTTCTGCTATGACAACAAAATACCTTAGATTGAGTAATTCATAAAGAAAAGAAATTTATTTCTCACAGTTCTGGAGCCTCAATGTCCAGGGTCAAGGCACTGGCAGATTTGGTGTCTGGTAAGGGTTTGCTCTCTTCTTCCAAGATGGTGGCTTGTTGCTGCAACATCTGGAGGGGACAAATGCTGTGTACTCGAATGGTGGAAGGGACAAAAGGACCAAGCAGCTCTCTAAAGCCTCTTTTGTAAGGTCATTTAGTCCTATTCACAAGGGTAGAGCTATCATAATTTAATCCCCAAAGGCTCCACCTCTTAATACCACCGCAATGGAGATTAAGTGTCAACATGAATTTCAAAGGAACACAAACATTCAAATCATAGCATTTCACCTCTGGTTCCCAAATTTATGTCCTTCTCACATACAGAATACATTTACTCCATCCCAATAGTTTCAAAAGTCTTACTCATTCCAGCATCAACTCAAAAGTTTGCAGCCCAAAGTCTCATCAAAATCTTATCTAAATTGGGTATGGGTAGGATTCAAGGTATAATTTATTCCCTCCAGCTGTAAGCCTTGTTTGTGAAATTGAACAAGTTATATACTTCAAAATGCAATGGTAGGACAGGCATAGAATTGACATTCACATTACAAAAAGGAAAAATAGAAAACAAATAAGGGGTAACAGGTCCCATGTAAATCCAAAACCCAACAGGACAAACAAGATTTGATCTTTAGACCTGACAGTTATCTTCTTTGACATTATGCTCCACCTTCTGGATACACAGGGCTGGGGGTTGGGCCCAGAAGCCTCCTGTGGGCCTTGCCTCTGTGGCAGTTCTCTGTCTGGGCCCCGAGGCTCTCTGAAGCATTCCTTGAAATCTGGGTGGAGGTAGCCATGCCTCCACAGCTTGTGCTCTCTGTGCACTGCAGACTGAACACCATGTGGATGCTGCCAAGATTTACTGCCTTTGTCCACTGGAGTGGCAGCCCAAGCCTCACCTGGTCTACTTGAGCCATAGCTGGGACAGCTAAGGAGTGATGTGCCTAAGTGTGGGAAGTGGAAACTTGAGGTGGCACTGGGCAGTAAGTGCTAAGTTCCCTTTTTTGGCATAGTTCTGTCCCCCAGACCTTGGCAGTCTGAGCCTGTGATGGGAGGGCAGCACCAAAAATCCTTGAAATGCCTTCTAGTTGGATTTTCATCTGCCACTTTGTTAATTTTCTATGTGTCCACTTTTACTTGTTAATTTTGTTTCATCTTTTGGATTATTTTTGTGTTTCTATTTAAAATACACTGTTGAATTATTAGTTATTTCTCCTTTTCTTCGATTTAGTGATAGTTCTAAGGTTTCCAATGTACATCTTTAATTTGAGTCTACTTTCAGCTAATAGTATGCCACTTCTCAAATAGCTAAGTTATCTTGTGACAGAATAATTTCTATTCCTCCCTTTGATTTTTTGTGCTGTTGGCATCATATATTGTACTTTATGTATGTTATAATACATTATTTCTATTTTAGTTTTAGGCATTCAATTACAGTTTCAATTTTTAAACATAGAGAAAATGTTTTTGATATTGTATTTACCCTTATTTTGCCATTTCCAGCACCCTTCATCTCTGTGTAGATACAAGTTTAAGTCATATATCGTAATCCCTATGCCTGAAGAATTTTCTATAACTGAAACACAAGTCTGCTGGCAATAAATTCTTTGTTGGTGTGTCTGAAAAATTATTTATTTTGCCTTATTTTTGAAAAATATCTTCACTGACTATAGTATTTGGAGTTGTTAAGCTTCTTTTTATACTCTAAATGTCATTTTATTTTCTCCTACTTTACATATGTTCTGATGATATGTACATTGTATCTTCGTTGTTCTGTATGTATTTCTTTCCTGTCTATAAGAAGTTTTTCTTTGTTTTTTCAGTTTTCAGCAGTTAGACTATGATATATCTCCATGTGCGTGCATGTGTGTGTGTGTGTGTGTGTGTGTGTGTATTATTTATCATGTTAATAGTTTTCAGCTCTT
>NW_007734931.1:26550-33309 GCF_000696425.1 Galeopterus variegatus
AGTTAGACTATGATATATCTCCATGTGCGTGCATGTGTGTGTGTGTGTGTGTGTGTGTGTGTATTATTTATCATGTTAATAGTTTTCAGCTCTTGGATCTGTAGTGTGATTAGTGTGATGTCATTCATTATTTCTGGTCATTATTTCAAACATCTCAAATGTTTGTTCAGTTTTCTCTCTCTTTTCTTTCTGGCTCACCAATTGCACTTATTTTAGAACATTGATATTGTCCCACAATTCTGTTATTAATTTATTTTACTTTTTTTTAAATGTTTTGGTTTGGATGATGTCTATTGACCCATTTTTACTCAGCATCATTTATTTGAAGTCTATCTGAGTTGTTGTGTGTGCCGATAGTTCATTTCTTTTTATTGTTGAGTATTGACCTGATTTTAAACAGTGATTTTTTTCCCCCTCAGCTATCTTAAGTCTACTGATGAGCACCATGAAGAATTTCTTCATCTCTGATACCATTTATTTTATTTCACATTTCCATTTGACTTTTTCTTCACATTTCCATCTTGACTTTTGTTCCTTTTACTAAAACTTCTCATGTGTTCATTCATGTTGTTAAGCTTTTCAACTAGCTCTTTTAGCATTTTAATCATAGCTACATTAAAATTCCCATCTGATAGATCCAACATTTCTGGGTCTGGATTTATTAAACTTTTGTCTTTTAAAAATGAGGGTTTTATTTGCTTTTTTGTATATCTGATATTTTTTATTGAATTATAAACATTTTGGTAGAGACATAGATAAATAATATTTATACCTGGAAATGGCTACACTTCTCTTTTGGGCCACTAATATAATGGTTGAGTCAAACTAGACAGATGTTGATTTAGGCTTGAATTCCTGTTGCTAAAGTTTCCTTAGTGCACTACAAGGCTCCAATTCCTCTACCAAAAGGCTGACTCTGTGATTAGGGCAGGGGCTGGGATGTCAGAGGGTTTCCCTCAGTGTTTGTATTATACAAATATTAATATAAATATTTATCCTTCAGTTTAGGACACTAAAGTTTGTAATTTAATTAAATGTGTGAAGAGCACAAAACTGTTAGTTTCTAGACATTTTACTGGTAACTTGAAGATGCCTTTTAAAAAGAGCTTTTTAAGAAATAAAATTAGACCTGCGTTAGAGTTAAAATTATAAGACAGATCATACCCACACACAGTGTCAACATTTATATAGGACAGTTCTTCAAAGAAAGAAGAATTTTAATGCAATGTCACATGAGTCTTGGATGTTCTGTTGCTCTCATGTATGAACAAATATCTGAACATGATTTTTTGTTGAGTTTCAGGCAAAACCCAGTTTATTGTATTTAAAAGGTGGTTCTATATAGTGACTATATATCCCAGTTTGCCTAAGATTGTTCCAAGTTTAGTGGAAAATCCTATTCCCCAGGAAAACTCTCCACAGTCCAGGAAAACTGAATATGTTGGTCACTCTATGACCAGAGACCAGCAGCATTGGTATTACCTGGAAGCTTGTTAATAATAAAGAATTTTGGCCCCACTTCAAACCTAATGAATCAGAAACTGTATTTTATAGGCACGTGAAGGTCTGAGTCAAGAATCTGCATACCTGAAATTTAAAATTTCTGAGACATTTTAGAAAATGTGTTCAAATGTCTCTGTTGTTTACCCACTTTGCTGTAACACCAGCATTACATTACCAGTATTAAAGTAGATCTTCTAAGGTCTCCCACCAGGACGTATTTCATTATAATTATTCTGTGGAAGGATGAAGTGTCAATTGCCCACTGTTTAAGATCCATTAATCTTACCTCTGTGTGTGTGTGTGTGTGTGTGTGTTCATATACTTTTCAATTAATTCACTTTTTCAAGAAGATCTTTTAATTCAGATACACTCAGTTCTCTGGAGAATGATAAATTAAACTAACTAAAATGCACAGTAAGCAGCTCACTGTATTAAACAACTAGGCAATAAATAAAATTTTGGTCATTTTCTTCTATATTCTGATAATTTGGAGTTTGAAAACTATGTCACTGAACTTCTATGGACAAATGAATGAAATATTTCTAGTCAATGTCTTTCTTCTCTGGGAACAGAAATACATTCAATTTTTATATTCATGCAAATATTTGTCTGATAATTTTATTTGGACATTCATAAAATAAGCAGTCAAAATTATAAACTAAATTATTTTTATATAATGAAAGATTTTTGTTTTGTAAATTTTCCCAGCTCTATACATAATATAACTATATAGATTTCCTTTTTTCTCTTGTTGGAAGGGAACATTCATCTTACAGAGTAGCAGACAATTCAGTTTTTATATTTTGATTATGTCCTCTCTAAAGAGCTTTTCTTTTAGCATTGTGGGTTTTCAAACTCTTCTCTCAGATCCATGGAATACTCTCCTGAACCTCCAACATTTGTTTAAATTGGCATAAAACCTAGAAAAATTACAGCAAGACTCCCCATGGCCGCCATTCAGAAACAAAGTCCAGATTCACTACTTGCCCATTACCTGAAACCCTGACTGCTAAGTGGAACTGCAGGGTTGACTTCAGCTCAGGAATGAGTGTGTGGCTTTGTGGAGTAATTAGGTTTTACTGGCCTTTGTCTCACTTCATCCTTATTCCAATTTGACTAAAGTATTAAAGAGTTAGATGAAATACTCACATTTATTTCTAAAGAAAATGGTATTATCAACATAATGTAACATTTGAATTAATACAGACCTGAGTATGCCTCTACTCTGCCATTAAAAGTTGAATGACTTAGGGAAGAATCACAGGAACTCTATGAGCCTCAGTGTTCCTATGCATAAAATGAATAGTAATAGTGAATATCACATGGAGTTATTGTGAGAATTCAATGAATAAGTAATTGAAAAGCAAAGAATGCAATGCTTCAGCATGTTAGTTTCCTCTTCCTAAGCATCACCATGGTGGATCTCCATGGTGTTTGTAAAATGATAATACTTGATGTCCTGAAAATAAAAAATAAAATAAAACTATAATTCTGTACATATGGCTACACATATGTATTTAAACATGTTCATAAGTTCTCCACTGCTGTGAATATGAAACTTCTCTTAAAAAAATAAAGTCTATTAAGAAATAAACAAAAACACACAGAAATTTATTCTCTGACAGTTCTGGAGGCTGGAAGTCAAAGTCAAGGTTTTCTGCAGAGCTGCACTCCATCTGTGGCTCTAGGTGAGTGTCCTTTCCCTCTTCTAACTTCTTTGGCTGTGCACATTCCCTGACTTGTGGCCACATCACTCCAATCTCCATTACCCGTAGGGTCACAATGCCAGCTCCTCTTTTCCTCTGTGTGTTTCTTATGAGAACACATTGAATTTAGGGTCTACCTGGGTAAACCAGGATGATCTCCTCATCTCAAGATGCTTAACATAATTACATCTGCAAAGATACTTTTTCCAAATAGGTTCCAGTATCTCTTTGGGCATGGAAATATCTCTTTGGAGGCTACCATTCAGACTACCACATGGTCATTTACCCAATTCTGGACAAGAGACCTCAGTAAAAGTCTACTCAATGACTTCTTGGAAAGGCTTTTCTCTTTATTTCTCCTCTATTTATGGAAAAGGGTTCATAAGAAGGAATTAACTTTTCTTTCTACATGGTCATCTACCCAATGCTGGTCAAGTGACCTCAGGGAAGATCTACTCAGAGACTTCTTGGAAAGGTTTTCTCCTTTATATCTCCTACATTTATGAAAAGTATGTATGAGAAGGAATTAACTCTCCTTTCTATATTTTTCTACAGTTGTAAGAGGTCAAGATGCCAGAAACTGCAGCAACCATCTTCGATCCAGGAGGTGACAAGACTGAAGACTTGGCTGAGCTGCTGAAACAAGCCTGAATTTCAGTCCACCTGAGGTTGTAAATGTCCATATAGTTTAAATTGTTGACAATTGTGGTTTTTGTTACTTGCATCTCAAAGCATCCTAACTAATGGGAAAATATAAATATAAGGAAAAAGAGAATTTATGTGATATTCAAAATATAGCAGGCTTAGAATCCAGGAAAAATAAATGACTACTGCAATTGTCAGATTGACTGAAGAGAGAGTAGTTTGGAGGTTATTCTACGAATATAGATAGAAAGAGTCTTACTTTTTTTTTTTTTTAACAAATGGAAGTGAAGATAAATAGCCTAGCTGGAAGGTAAGATAGGTTGGAACAAACGCTAAACTGTAAATTCCATTAAGTCAATTATAACTGTATAAAGATTCAAATAACACATAGGTGGAGGAAGAGACACAGGGCTGGCATCAATGCTTCAAGGTCAAAGCCTCAGGAGAAGCTTAGGCAGTCCCGTTGGTGAAAGTTAGGAACCATCTAGGTGGGGGGAAACTTGATGTCTTATCACACCTTAACACTAATAAACAAAAGCCCAAGTTCCAGATGCGTTGGGAGACACAAAGATGAATCAAATATTACTTCTACTTTCAAGATAGTTAACATTTCTTGAAGAGAAAATACACATATACAAATAGTAATAATGTAAGAAAGTGTCCAGAGCCATGGATGTGAAAACTCAGGTCTAGGGAAGACAAAGAAGTGGGAACTGTTACATTGAAGGAGAAAATCATGCAAAGTTCTAAAAGCAAATTTGGTTTCTTGTTAATTTGTCTAGCAGAGGATCTAGTGTGAGTTATTACTCTGTATGGTACCTTATACTTCTATTTACTGCATTATATTACATCCTTAAAATGGACACAACAGTTATAGCTGCAATTGATACAATTTCTAGTTTTCGTTTTACAAAATATGAGCTCATATTGAAGGTAATTGGCAGCATAGAAAAATAGCAATAACAATAATTTTTAATAAGACGACTTATTTCTTCATCAATCACTAGTGTCTACAAAAGGTTTCCAAATATGTCATCTTTCTGGATCCTCTCAGATATGCTGGGAGTAGAATACTTCAGGTAGGTATTTTAACATTAAAAAAGAAAGAGTATAATGTGGCCAGATTCAGAAAAATGTACACATAAATTACATCAAGCCCAAAGTTTCTACTTATCTTGCTTCTAACTCTCACAGATCACATGGATAACCTTTGAGAACATACTCGGTTTTGTAGTAAAGACATGTATTCATCAAATGGAAAAGCTTAGATTTTTTTATATGTAGCAACCTGTGAAAACTGTTGTGAAGTGGACACAGCCTGAAACAGTATTGCATAGTTGGAACTGGTTTGACACAAATCTTACGTAATAAAATGCCAGTAAAACTTCTGCCTCTACTCTAACCACCACCAGCTTCCTTAGCAGTAATGAAAGGATGACCCAGACAAGTTCTCTTATACAAAGCCTGACATACAGCGTTCTCTTATGCAAAGCCTGACATACAGCCTGGGGAAGCTTGTGAAGATTATCAAATAACCCTCCATTATAAGTTCATGGAGTCATCTGCTTAATGTGATTAAATGAGCTTTAATTTTGATAGCTGTCAGATTTTGCAACTCTCAACACCTGCAGCTCCCTGGTAGACTTGAAATGGGCCTTTTGCAAAATTATTTTTTCTTTTCCACATCTACTGACCAGAACTGTTTCCCTGGAGCCATGGAAGAGCTTATATTCTTCAGCCAGCGGGTCTTTGAATTAACTCCCTGATCTGACAGCCAGGTTATCTTTTTTCCCTGCCCCACTGTTCTCTTCAATTTCTGCTTTCAAAAGCTGTTTTCACTGTTATACACATCTCAAAGAAGTAAAACAATGTTCCTGCCCCTGGTTAGAATCATGAGGAATTCTTAGAGACTCAGTCATAGTGCCACAAAATGCTGCCTTTTTAAGGGGAGTCCCCCATGCTATACCTAACAACCGTTGATCACCACCACTCCAATTACTTAAAACATACCTGGGTACTTTTCCTAGTATCTGAAGAGTAGTCCCTGATTAGTTTCAAGTTTTAGGGCAGAGGACAGGCAGCTTTTATTTTAGAAAGATATTATAATATTTATCTAAGACTATTGTCTTGCCTTAATAATAGCTGGCGTTTACTGGGATTTCACTACTTGATATTCATGTGCCTTTTAATCTTTACAGTCACTTTATTCAGCACAGACCGCAATTGCCTATTTTTCCAGCTAAAAAGTCCTGCTTAGAGGTTAAATCACTTAAGTAGTAGCACATAGCTAGTAAATGATGAAAATGAGTTTTGAATTCAAGCTTGCCTGTGATCTTAACTTCTATGTGTCTTCATGCTATTGAGGTATTTACTGGTGCTACATTTAAAACATAGCTCTGCCATCCTGTACACTAATACAGATTATTCCAGAGAAATCCCTTCCTAACCAAACCTTTATAAGACATAGGAGACACTGTGTGGAGGGACTATGGAGGCACCAGGCTGAGAGATCGAGTTGTAAAAGGTGACCAGCTCGAATTAGACAATTGAATTTCAGGCTCTGTGAACTTCATAATAGTTTCCATATGTTGCCAAAAGAATAGAACCAGATGTACAGTGTAATGTGTAGGCAGTTTGGGTTAAGGTGAAGACAGTCTCTGTGGTCTGGAAGAATAGGCATAACTGCACAGGGAAATGTGATGCACAGGGAAATGTGAGTTTGGAGATCTGCATGTGAGGCCAAAATTACAAAGAGAAAGGAAAGATGAAATCCCAGAAAGAGACCACATGTGAGTAATAGATGTAGGCTACACAAAGGACACAGGCAGATTTTAGTGTCTTCATACACAATCAATATTAGGATCTAGGATTCTACCTAGACCTCAACATGACAGTTGGGGAAAAG
>NW_007734931.1:33504-37344 GCF_000696425.1 Galeopterus variegatus
AATGTGTAGGCAGTTTGGGTTAAGGTGAAGACAGTCTCTGTGGTCTGGAAGAATAGGCATAACTGCACAGGGAAATGTGAGTTGGGGGATCTGCATGTGAGGCCAAAATTACAAAGAGAAAGGAAAGATGAAGTCCCAGAAAGAGACCACATGTGAGTAATAGATGTAGGCTACACAAAGGACACAGGCAGATTTCAGTGTCTTCAAACACAATCAATATTAGGATCTAGGATTCTACCTAGACCTCAACATGACAGTTGGGGAAAAGAATCTAGACAGGGAAACCCCACACACCTATCTTCATAACAATGAAACATAATCCAGCCATTGTTCTAATAACATGGCTGTGTCTTTTGGGTGCTACCAATGTGCCATGTTCTATGCTAAGCAAATCACATGAATCATCTTATTTCATTCTCATGATACTACCACAAAGGACATAGTGTTATATGTTTTATTTTATAAAAAGCTGAGCTCAAAAAATTAATTTTCTAGACTTCCTTCTGGTGCTTATATTTGAATTTTCATTCTGATTTAAAAGATGGCAGAAAATACCACTCTTAAATTACATATATTCATGTCCTAATTTAAGTTCAGTCATCATGTACAATATCCACAGAAAAATGAAGGGTTGGGCTCTAACAGGTGTTTCCAAATGTTACATATGGTGATGGTTTGAGTGTATCAGATTTGCCTGGATAGCTTTTTAATTTTAAAAATATTTTTTAAGTAGTTTCAAAAAGTCCTACCTCGGGATTTTGGGGAATGTGGTCTACTATGCATTGTTTAAGCAAAGCATGAGATGGGCTCAAAGATGACTTGAGAGTAGCTCATGTGAAGAACTCAAAGAATTTGTAGATGTTAAATGAGTCTGTGGCATAAATAAGCTGCAAAATAAACTAATTAAATGTAGGCTTCCTAAGTAAATGAAACAGTATTAAAAAATTCTCCCCACTTAAAAATATTCCTAATAGGGTGATACTTGTACCTTCTCAAATTCTAGGCTTAACCTAAGATTAAAACTTGTTTTTGTCAAACCTTCATTCCTTTTCATTGAGTCCTTCCTAGGCACTGAACTAGACCAAAATGGCTAGCCCAAGAGTCACAGAACCATCCTACAGGGAACTTTTTTTTCCTACAATGCTTTATTCACTTAATACTCAGAGGACATTCCTGGGACTTCTCTGGTGCTTTGGAAATAGGCTCTAGTTTATTTCAAGGATTCATTTCGTTCACTGGGCTTTCCTATAACCATCCCTTCTGTCCAGTCATAAACATTCATTTCTCCAAGGTCTGCAGTATGTTGATATTTCTCAAGGTGTCAGAAGCAGCTCCTTGAATGAAGTTTTTTGAGCCATGGCTGTCATATTCCTACCTTCATTGCCTTTGCATGAATCTTAGTATCTAGGAACTGCTCATCGTTGAATTATTAAACTGTTTTTATGTGTCAGGTTTGGGAAAAGATATTGTTTGACATTTTGCACCAGCAACTGGTTTGAAGAAACAAAGTCTATTCTATTGAAATCTTTTATTAGAAAACATATCCCACAGTTTACCAATTCATTCCATGCCCTTTAATTAGCAAAGTGTTTATAGTGTGGGGTTGGGTAAAATAGAGTCTTTCAAGACTAATGTCAGTGTTTCCATTACACCTCTTCTATTTTTTACCCCAGAGTAGCACAAGTTTATTAGTGTGTCCATAAAAATTAATATTTCACTGAAACCTGGCACCAAACTATAAAGTAAATGTTTACATGTCCCTTTAAATATTAATTTAGTTGTTCCTACTAAGTGATAAACCTGCCAGGCATGAAAATTCTCAATTCACAGCCTTTTTCAGCTAATTAATTTGGGTTATTCTTTCAATGATTAAACTTTGCTAAGAAACGGCACCTGAAACTGACAGGAAGCCAGAAAAGAGCTGAGAGAAAAGGAGTTTATTAATTACTCTGAATCCTCCAACATGAGGTCATCCCGAAAAGTGGAAACTAACAAACAAGGCAAATATAGCCAAGCAGACAGGGTTATTTGTACAAAAGCACACATTCCTGGTCTCTGTCGACTGCATGTCAACTCTCAGGAAATGATCTGAGGGCTAACCCACATGTGGCCGCCGCAGGGGGTGCTCAGGACAGAGTTGCAGATGGAATGCTGACTGAGCTCCCAACTTATTTGGCTGATTCAGTGATGGGATAGCCAGGCCTCCACCAGATCTTAGAACTCCAGGTCCATAGTAGAAAGGCTGACAAAACAATTCTATGGATGACTGAGGAGCAGTGAGGACACGGGAGAGGAAATGTGCTGAGCTCAGGGATGGAGACAGAAAAGAACTAAGAAGCCAGAGTCTCTTCTTTTAATCAGTTCCTACCCTGGTTTGGCTTACGATGAATCACTGCTCTGAGATCTTTGTTTCCTTGCCTCCTTTCATACCTTCCTCTGAACACACATTATAGTAAAAAGAGTATCAGAATTAGAAGACTTATTTGATTCAAGACCTGCCTCCACCACTAACTAATTGTGTGGTTTTGAGCAAGATACTTTACTACCTGTATATTAATTTTTTTATCCATAAAGTAAACATCTGGTAAAGCGTTTTCAATAAATATTTGATTGTACTAAGTCCTGCACTATTTATATGGTTAGGGTCAGAATTACATGAATTGACATATATGAAACTATTTGGCTAGTAATAATAATAGTAATAGTAGTAATGATAAATGTTTATTATGTGCCAACAAGGTCAAGAATTTGGCATAAAATGTCTTACCTAATCTGGTCAATGCACATCTAAAACATTTTTGTTTTTTGATTTTGCAGGTTAAGAATCACAGGCTCTTAATGTTTCTATATCTTTCCCAAGATACTAATTCTCCCCAAGTCAACTTATAGATTTAGCAGCAAACATCTCAGATGGCTTACTTTTTTGGTAGATATTGACAAGCTGATTCTAAAATTGATGTAAAAATGCAGATGACCTAGAATAATGAAAGCAATTTTGAAAACAAATAAATAAATAATTTGGGGACATATATTACCTGATTTTAAAACTTATTATAAAGATATAGTAGTCAAGACAGTATAGTTTTGACATAAAGACAGATATACAGATCAGTAAAACAGAAGAAGGGGAATGCAGCAATAGATGCACACATGGATGGCCATTTTTTGTTTGTTTTGTTTTTCAAAGGCAATAGAGTAATTCATTGTGGAAGAATAGATGTTTTTTAAAAATGAATTGGCAATAATTTTATCCACATGGAACAAAAAGTACCTTGATCCCTACCTCACATCATATGAAAGTATTTCAACATTCATTATAGATCTGAATATTAAAATTAAAACTCTGAAACTCCTAGGAGAGAATCTTTGTGACCTGTGGGTGGGCAAAATTGCTTTTTTTTTTTAATAGGACAGAAAACACGCTAATTATAAAAGAAAAAAATATATATACATAATAAACTTCATTAAAGTTAAAAACTTATACTCTTCAAAAAACACATTTAAATTTATAAAAGTGCAAGGTACAGATAAGAAGAAATTTTTGCAATATATATTGTTGGGGGCCTGAAGCCCCACACCCCTTCTTGTGAGACCGCTCCTACGTGACAATCTGCTCAGATGGCTGTGCTTTACATGATAACTGCCTCGAAATCTGCTTATGCCAGAAACTGATTGCTCCTGGCTATGCAAGTTAATTTGCAAGTGACCTTTTATCCTTCTCCAGAAACTGTTTAACCATAAACATTCTGGGTGGCAACCTTTACTTTGAATGTCCTGTCTTTGTCTCTCCTCAAGATATTATCATATCTTTACA
This sequence comes from Galeopterus variegatus, assembly GCF_000696425.1. Lineage (NCBI taxonomy): Eukaryota > Metazoa > Chordata > Mammalia > Dermoptera > Cynocephalidae > Galeopterus > Galeopterus variegatus. The sequence continues at coordinate 37,319 of NW_007734931.1, forward strand.
TTCCAGACCCTTTGCAGCATGCCTGC
>NW_007734931.1:37663-39475 GCF_000696425.1 Galeopterus variegatus
TGTCTTGTCTTCATTTCTCGTGTCTCTTGTCCCATCTAATTCCCACTCCCCCCTCCAGGGTCCTCGTTGAATATCCTGCGGGTCGGGACAATATATATTACAAAAGATTTATACTGAAGATACATAGAATAATCTTCCAACTCAATAATAATACAGATACATTGTCAGTGTATGTAAATGAGGTTCTAGAAACACCAAAATTAATCTATAGCATTACAGGCCAGATCAATGGTTGTTTGGGGTTGGAGGTAGGAAGTGATGATTTAAAAAGGAGAAAGAAGAAATTTTCTATAAGGATAGAAGTTTACTATTTTGTGAATGGTGTTGGTTATATGAATGTATATCTTGGTTACAATTCATCTGAATGTCCACTTTAAATGTGTACAATGTATGATATGTAAATTAAATTTCAATAAAAATGACTATAAAATTTGATCAGTGTGGTCAACAATTTGTATGAACAATATGTTGAAATTAATTTTATGTCTGTGTTTGTGTGTTCATTGAGGCAAAAATTGTTCATAAAAGAGACTCAAAAATAACTTCCAGTCTATAATTTGTTATGGTATGGTGACATCATTAGTGGTGATGTCATTCATGGAAATAGAATAGTCAAGAGAAGAATTGAGTTTTGAGAAAGTTTAGTTAGTTTTTTAAAATTTTTATTATTATTTTCCTATGGGATATCTAAGTAAAAATGGACAGTAAACATTTAAGTGTGTGGGTCAGTGGTGAGCCGAGATATTTTGGATGAATATGTAGATTTGAGAGTCAGATGTGTAGATGATGATTAAGCCATAGAATGGATGGGATTACCAGAGAATCTGCAGTGATTAAATAAGATGCCTGGGATAGAACTAAAAGAACACAGGGTTTAGGGAATGAGCAAAGAAAGATACCTGTTAAAGCAAATGAGTTTGTGTGGCAAAGGGAGTAGGATAAAACCAAGGCAGGAGAGTAAAGTGTCACAGAGGTTAAAGTTGAGTAAACTGACATAGCTGTTAAAGGACACGTATCACTTCCACTAACATTTAATTAAACAAAGCCCGTCACATGGCCTCTGACTTCAAGGGGGCAAGGAAGTACAATTCTACCAAGTGCTGGGAAGGGACAAAACAAAAATCTGAGTGAGTGCCACTGATGTCTACCACACTCTGCAGTAAATTTCTTCCTCCTGTTTTCGGCCCCACACCTCATTCCTGTCCTCCACTTCTGTACCTACTCTTCTGCTGTATTCCATGGCTTTCTATGGTTCTTTGTGGCAAAGCTGCTCATTTCTTTCCTATATTCTTTTGTGCTAATATGCTAAGGTTTGCTCTGCTCTGCTTTTGTCAAACAGGATTGTATTAAATTAATTATTCACTGATGACTTTTTCTGCCCTTTTCACTATTTAGAATTTAAAAAAATTAAATAGATAAAAAGCAGACAGGAAATATAAGTTCTACTTGTGTACAGTCAAGCTAGGCATCTATAATTAACAATAGTTTACTACATGTTATCATATGGCTAAAAGAGAGGAGGTCAAATGTCCAAATCACAAAGATTAAGTTTTGCAATGATGAATATGCTAATTACCCTGATTTGATCATCACACATTGTATACATGTATTGAAATATAACTCTGTGCCCCACAAATATGTATAACAAATACGTTTCAATAAAAATTGAAAGTTCTCATATTCTAATTTTGGTAGGGTCTCAAGATAGAGAGCTAGAAATACAGGGGTCTAGTTTATTATCTCCCAGTAGACATTAAATAATTAGGTTTAATTTATCATTTTTTCTTTTATATTTACTGATTTCTGTGTACC
>NW_007734931.1:40134-42166 GCF_000696425.1 Galeopterus variegatus
CATTAAATAATTAGGTTTAATTTATCATTTTTTCTTTTATATTTACTGATTTCTGTGTACCAAATGAAAAATCTTTGCCTACTCCCATGATGTGAAGATATTTTTCTAGAAGTTTTATAGGTTCAACTTTTAAGTTTGGGCATATAATCCATGTAAAATTAAGTTTTATGTGTGGTGGCAACAAAGTTTCAGTATTTTTCATATGAGAATATGGACCAGTTCTTGAAAAGCCCTTCTTTTCTCCATTGGATATTTTTGTCAGTTTATCAAAAATCATTTGGCTATGTAAGTGTAGTCTATTTCTTTATTCTGTTCCATGATCTATTTGTCTATTCTTATGATTTTACCACATAGTTTTGATTACTTTAGCTTCATAGTGATAACTGAAGTCAGATAGTATAAATCCTCCAACCCTTGCTTTGATGGTGTTACAGAACTGAGATTCTTAGTGGGGGGAGGCAGGGGGGTAGTTAGAGAATCCCAAAACAGCAGAGACCAGGTCACAGCACTTAACCATCAGGGCAAGATGAACATAATTCCCATAATGGGCAGCAAGATCATAATAACCTTCAAAAGGTTCTGATCCACAAAGATCTGTGGATATGTCTTAGAGAACACAGTGTTTCAAAAGGCACAGTAAATGGGCAGCCAACAAGGGTTAGTCCCTCTAATAAAGTCATTATCCATTGCCCAGTTTCAAATCTCAGGCCAGTTCTAAACCCCAAAACTCATTAACTGAAAGAGAGGTCAGATTTCCTTTAGGAAGGACCCTGTAACACATAACAAGCAATGATAGTGATGATTCCCCCAGTCCTTCCCCAAGCAGACTTACGAACTTTACCTGGCATACGGGGAAGGGAAAAAGCCCATATTTGTGAGGTTTTTCAAATATAGGGTCCAAGCTACTATGGATACTCAGGGGGAAAAAAAAATGCCATCCTGGCTCTTCTATTAGAGCAGAGGTGTGTTGGGATCAGGTAATAAATGGAGTCTGCTATTGACCTGTCTCACAGTGGGTTCTCTGTCTTCAAGGGTTCACCCAGTGTTCATTTCCCTGGTTTCTGAATGTATATTTGGAGTGGACCTTTATGCAGCTGGCAGAACTCTTACACTGATTCTTTCACCCATGGAGTAAAAGCAATTGTGGTAACAACGTTACCATGCTGGCTTAGAGCCATATATAGCAGGCTAGTCAAAATAGGTCTTAATTGAACTCAGAAAAGAAACTTCCAGGCTGTCTTCCTAATATAAATGTCTATCTTGAGGTCTAGCAACTCAATCCAGACAGATTATTTAATCGTTAATCTCTTTCTTTTTCAAGATCCCTTTGAGTAAAAATCTATTTGGCCATGAACGCTAAGAAATCATTTATCACATGGTTGCTTTGATGTCTAACTAGAAATTACAATATACTTGTCACGAACTGTAAGGAGTCTGAGATTTCATCCTACTTGCAAACTAACAAGTTAATCTGCAACAGTTGCAAGGATGCTGGCAGAAGACACATTTTTTTTAGGTTAAAAATCGCATTATTTATGCACAGCATGTAGCATGAACTTTACGTTTGCATTGATTCTCCTTGCCCTCCAGTTCCCCGGGAGTAATATGGAATAGCCCAGGTGGATCTTGTGCACATAGTGGGTCTGCATCACAGTTGAGCGATCTTGAGGTTGGGAAATTCCATATAATGGACTCCAAGCAAGTATGACTAACTTCTGTCTTAGAAAGAGACATTATCTTTATTTTACTTGACAGTAAATAAACTTCCCCTTTGCTCTGGAGGAAGGCATTATAATTAGGCTGTTCACTATACCAATATTCTTAAAAAGCATTCTCTCAGACAAAGGCAGTATGTGCAAAAACCAATAAACTTCCCCTTTGCTCTGGAGGAAGGCATTATAATTAGGCTGTTCACTATACCAATATCCTTAAAAAGCATTCTCTCAGACAAAGGCAGTATGTGCAAAAACAAGAATTGTTGCCCAACATTAGTATGTCCTACTCCTTCAAATTTTGATAAAAAATTAATATA
>NW_007734931.1:42738-43665 GCF_000696425.1 Galeopterus variegatus
CCTTAAAAAGCATTCTCTCAGACAAAGGCAGTATGTGCAAAAACAAGAATTGTTGCCCAACATTAGTATGTCCTACTCCTTCAAATTTTGATAAAAAATTAATATATTAAGTGAGACACAAGGGCTATTGATAGACTCTGGATTATTGAAACAGTATGAGGGTATTTCAAAAAGTTCATGGAAAGATTTCTATTATCTTTCAATTCTATTTTCCCATGAACTTTTTGAAGTACCCTCATATTTATTACGGTAGAACCACACCCATGCCATCTCAGCCTCCGCCATTGACAATAAAGATAGATGCAATTTTTACATTAATTTCAGCATTTCTCTAGAAGTTTACACTCTTTCTATTCTTATTCCTTCAAATACCTTTAGGCCAAATTTATGCTGTAGATCAAGGTAAAAATTGATTGTGTAGCTGAGAACGTCGTTGTAGGTCCCTAGGGAGTTCCCCTTGGGTTAATGCTGATGCATGTATTTGTAGTGTCATTCCACCATTTGAAAGCTCAGCCATCAAATGAGGGCGCAATTTTCCAAAGCGTCCTTCAATTACACACCATATGTTTTTTTACAACCCATTTCAGCCAAGGGATAAATTGGCATCTTTTCTGATATGAGCAAACAATGGAAAGAACATCAGCCTGAGATCCAGGAGACTCATGTTCTAATCCCATTTCTTCCATTAGCTTGCTGTATAACTTGGAAAAGCACGTAGGCCTTTAGGTAGCACAGAATAAGAATCACTTATGAGCAAATCAAGCCAAAAAAGAAATGAAAGAAGTTTTGCCAATTTCAAATTACATATGTAACATGGAATTTCAAGATGGATTTTTTTCTTTAATAATCAGGACAATATTTTTCCATGTGAGAAGCAGACTACTTCACTACAGTTATTCTTTTAAACAAAGAGAGAGATCAAGGTGA
>NW_007734931.1:43817-50659 GCF_000696425.1 Galeopterus variegatus
TTTTAAACAAAGAGAGAGATCAAGGTGACAAAAAACAGGCATTCCAAGATGATTTCTAAACGTGAAATTGCAGAATGATTCAATATTAGGCCACAGACATAGAATATCATAGAAGTTTTAAATCAGAAAAATTCTCAAATTTTATATTTTATGTAACATGTTTGAAGTTTTTTTTTCCTTCACTTTGAAAATATATTTCTTATTTCAAAATGAGGTTGTTTTAGGTATCTATCTTCCCTTCTTATTCCCACAGTCACCTCTCTAGATTACTCTAGAAGATTAAATCATTAACCTCTCAATTAATCTCTATGTTTCTGGCTTGTTGCCACCCTCAATCTATCCTTTCAATTTAATCTTCTTAAAACTGAAACCACCTTTGCCTGTTTGATTAAATCCAAAACTATCTATCCCAGAATTTCTAATCCAGGATTAACTTGCCTACTCAACTTTCATCTTCCTCTGTGCCAAAAGGGAACTCTAATCCCAGTCAGGTGAATACACTTATTTGTGCTTTGAATACAATATTTTCATCTCAACTCCATGACTTTTTTATTTAGAACTTTCTCCTTCATCATCTCCACTTTTCTGACTTTAACCTTTCCTTTTTTAAGGCTCAGTTCTATATCTACTTCCTCTCTGAAGCATTCCTTGATCTTTTTTTCTCAGATCTTAGCAAATCTTTTAGCCTTTTAATGAATGTTTGTAGGACTAGAACTCTAATTGGAACTACCTATGTTTCTGTTCTGTGTTCTTAATTTTTCATAGGTTGAGTTTCCTTTTGAGAGCAGAAACTCAACTGACTCATTTATCACTCCTCAAAAGCTTTGACTCCTCTAGTTTTTCTTGATTTGTCATTGAATTGTGACTTGATATGATTGTGTTTGTCATGCCTTTCATGTCTTCATCGTCCTTCACCATAACCAAGTTGGAATAGTCTTTTGTTGTTCTGTCTCATGGAGGTAATGCAGAATGGTGTGGCTTTTGTCTGCTGGGCCAGAAGTTGTATCCTATACATCATCACTTATAGTATCAATCACCTCGATGAGGATTGAGCAGAGGATTTTAGATTTAGTAATTTGAGAGTTATTGTTTGGTTTGTTAATTTTTTTCCTAAAATATAATTTATTTATTTCTTGATTATATGTATTTATGGGGTATAGAGTTGACTTTCAGTATTTGTTTAGATTAGGTGATGATCAAATCAATACTGTTAGCATGTTCATCATTACAAATTGTAATTACTCTTTGTGTCCCTTACCCAATTACTCCCTATCTCTTCTCTCCCTTATTGTTTGGTTTTGAACACGCTATTTCAGTAGAGTGGTAGGAAATAAATCCAAATTAAGGTAGGTTAACCAGAAAACAAATGGAGAGAAATCTATAGGTTGAAAGAGATTTAAGACATATTAATAAATTGTGATATATGGACCTGATTTGAATCTTGATTCAAGCAAAGAAACTATTAAGTATAAAACAATATTTTGACAAGTAATACTTGGACATTTAAACACTGAGCAGGTATTGGATAATAAGAAGTTGATATTAGTTTTTTAAATCTCCTAATGGTATTTTTGATGTATTAGAGTTTTTTGTCATTTACAGACATATAGTCTTGAGATGATATGGTGTCAAGGACTGGCTTCACCATAATTTGGTTTTTAGGGAAGGGAAAATAGATGAAGATAAAGATAAAACAAGATTGGCTGGAAGTTGGTAATTATTAAAGGTGGAAAATGGAAACACACACTTTTTTCTAGTTTTGGGTATGTTCAAAATTTTTCATGGTACCATATACAAAGAAAATAAAAAGCATTACCAAAGTGAGTACTGATTTTTACAAAAGTGAGTTTTAAAAACATAGACAAAAAGACATAATTAGTTGAATGTGAAAAGTTTAAAGTAGAGATTTCCTGTTTATAGAGACTAAGAGTAGTTAGTCTGAAGTAGAATAGAAACAGGCCAGAGAGGAGAACTTATATGTTCAAAATTTTTCATGGTACCATATACAAAGAAAATAAAAAGCATTACCAAAGTGAGTACTGATTTTTACAAAAGTGAATTTTAAAAACATAGACAAAAAGACATAATTAGTTGAATGTGAAAAGTTTAAAGTAGAGATTTCCTATTTATAGAGACTAAGAGTAGTTAGTCTGAAGTAGAATAGAAACAGGCCAGAGAGGAGAACTTGCTGTTGTGTAGCCACTTCCAGTGAGATAGCCAAGTAGTGTCCTTCCTAAAGCCATGGCATCCTGTGCATATCTTCTCTTTTCTGCAGAATCAAAGCCTAGCTCTGTTCAGAATTATTACAGTATGCTATCCAAAGATCTAGAAGCTACAACTTTGAAGGTCCCAAGGCTTCAAAACCTCTCTCTTATAACAAAGTGGATATTTCCATACATTGACTATGTGAACATATATTGGTAGAACCACTTTTAAATGTATATATCCTTTGAAAAAGGAATTGCATTTCTCACATTTGTATTGATTAAATAGGACCTGTTCCACCAGATGTATTTACAAGATGTTCATCAAGACATGGTTGATGATATTGAACAATTGTCAATTAGTTAAATGAGCAATGTGTTATTAAGAATAAAAAGCAGATGCTTAAACAGAATTTATATTGTGAGACTCATATGTTGAAATAAATTTGTGAGTGGTGTGTTATTGTGTGTGTGTATGCATGCATTCATTTTGAAATGTAGATCAAGTTTCCATTCTCCTCTTCCTATCTACACACACACACACACACACACAAACACACACTTCCTTTAACCCAGTGGCCTTCTCCTAGACTAGGAAATTAACATTCACACTCCCTTTTTTAAAAACAGTCTTGCCAAACAGATACGATGTTGATGCAGGGGCGGGGGGGGGAGGGGTATTCAGTAAAGGGACACGAAAATCAACTACATTGCATATTGATAAAAAGAAAAAGAAGTCTTGCACACTCACAAGATTTGAGTCCAATAAACATTTTTAAATTCAGAAGGGCAGATTTAGATCTCCCTCACAAATAGAAATTACTATTACAGACCATAATAAGATACTTAACTTTTCATTTTGGTTGCTCAAAGATCCTTGCCACAGGCAGCTTCTGTACTCATTAGAAATTTAGAACTACTAAAAGTGATTCTAGTAGAACTTCAAAAAGCTAGGTCCTGTATCTTTATGTGGACAAAGGTAGAGGTGGAATCTGAAGAAGCTGTGTGAAAGAGATGCTGCTTGTATATTTCATTTTAGCCTCAGAGTTGATAGTGGGGTGCCCTACCCAGCTGGGAAAAGAGATACAAAAACACGTCATGACCAGAATACCTCTTTGGTGAGAAACAACCAGTTGTGGAAAGATGTTGTTGATGTAAGACTGACATGGGAAGAGATGATTATTTTAGAGATTTTGAGGGATAGGAAGCAAGAATGAAGGCACAATTGGCCCTAGTAGCCAGGGAGGTAACCAACAAGGGAGTATTGAGCACTGTATTTGAAAGGTAAAACAAGACTTTAGGTAAACAAGACAAGAAACTAGAATAGAAGCCAGAAGAATAAGAGCAGTTTATGGAGTTGGTCAATTCAAGCAGTCAGGGAGATAATGGCCACAAGATTAATGCCAGAGGGGATACCAGGGCTTGATTGGAAGGGGTGGCTTTTAGGAGCAGAAGGTGGAAGGAAAGATTTAAGGAACTCTACCTTAATTAATGAGTGATTAGTTCCTCATTTCTGTTATTCTGGTCTTGGTTTATGTTTCAGTCATGATAACCAAATTTTTGCTTTGTTCTCAAGATTGTATTTTTACCCTATACTTTCTTTTAGTAATTGAGTATTGACTTGTTCTGGTATCCTTCAGTACCAGATAAGCTAGTGAGTATCTCAGTCTCTTTCGAACCTTGGCCTGACCTTCTTTTTCAAGGGACAAAAAGTTCTATCCTTCAGCTTCAATCTTATGGTCCTGAATATGCAAGGAATAATAATAACTGGGGGGAAAAAGTCTTAAGAGAAGATGATTTCCCTGCTAGTTTATCACAGGCATTTGCTGCCGGAATCTTTGCATATCACTTTATTCTAAATATTTTGTTGTGACTCTCTACCATCTATCTTTAATTTTGGGCTTCTGAGGCCATGTTAGGTCTTGTTGCCTTGCTAACACTTCGTAAATGTCACCATATATCCTGGATACTATGTATTGTGGGTTGAATTATGCACCCCCCATTCTACATGTTGAAGTCCTAACCTCCAGTACCTCAGAACATGACCTTATTTGGAAACAGAGTCATTGTAAATGCAATTAGTTAGGAGGAAGTCTTGTTGGAGTAAGGTGGGCCCCTAATCCAATACAACTGATGTTCTTATATAAAAGAAAAATTGGACACAGAGACACACATACACAAGAATGACATGGAGATTGTATTTATGCTGCCACAAATCAAGCGACTACCAGAAGCTAGAAGAGAGACCCAGAAATAATCAGTTCATGGCACCTTCAAAGGGACCATGGCCTTGCTAACAATTTGACCTCAGACTTCTAGCCTCCAGAACTCTGAGACAATACATTTCTGTGATTAAAACTACTCAGTTTGTGGTACTCTGTTATGGATGTCCGAGCAACCTAATTCATTATCCTCCAAATGCCTGCCTATAATTCTTCCTTGTATTATATCAGCCTCCCTTATCCATGGTTTTGCTTTCTGCAGTTTCAGTTACCCATGGTCACCCATGGTCCAAAAATATTAACTGAAAATTCCACACATAAAAAATGGTAAGTTTTGAATTCCATACCATTCTGAGTAATGTGATGAAATCTCACACCATCAATCTCCATTCTACCCAGTACACAAATCATGCCTTTGTCCCCTGTATCTACTCTGTACACATGAAAGTCACTTAGCCCCTGTCTCATTTGAAATTTATTGCTTACAGTTTCAGAGGCTAGGAAGTCCAAAGTCCAGGGAACACACCTGGTGAAGGCTTTCTTTGGTGGTGACTTCAGTGACAGCAGGGTATCACATAGTGAAAATGGCAGAGCACAGATAGCAGAGACAGGCTTTCCTCTCTCTTCTTTTAAAGACCTCCGAACCATGCCCTTGACCACCATTTTTAATCAATTCACTATGGCACGCTCCTACAATCTAATAACCTCTTCAAGTTTCCACCATTCAGTTAACATAATAGGATTTCCCACCCTCTTAACAGTCACAGTAGGGGCCAAATTTCTAATACGTAAAACTTGGGGGACACAATTCAAGCTTCAGTGGGTTTGGGGGGGACATAATTCAATCCACTGCACACCGTTTGGTACTATCTGCTGTTTCAGGCATCCACTGGAGGATCTCAGAAAGTATCTCTCATGGAAAAAAGGGAAATAATATACTATATATTTTTACCTTTCTCTATAACAGTGCTGTCCAACAGAATTTTTGGCCATGATCAAATGTTATATGTCTTCAGGACAAATGGTAGCCATTAGCCAAATGTGACTATTGATCACTTGAAATGTGGCTCTTGCACCTGAGGAACTAAATTTTTTTATTTCATGTAATTTTAATTAATTTAAATTTACATTAAATAGCTCCCTGTGGCTAGTCCCTACCATATAGGACACTGCAGGTCTGGAATTTGCCCAAGTGCGGTAGGAGCATCTACTTGTAAGTTCTAGTCCTACCTAATTTATATCTGGCTTTCTGTGATCAGCAATATCTCAAGAAAGAATAAGCCATGAATCCCCAAATTTGTCACTCAGTCTGCTAAAGACTCTTGATAAATCTTTACTCAAAGGCTGGCATTCAATCAAACTGAAGGGAATAGTCAGGAAAGGGAAAGATACTTGATTCTAGTTCATGCCTTGTTTTCTTTCTCTAGTCACTTTAATTCTGTTGAGGCTGCTGTTAAATTTTCCCATTGTGCTAGTGGTTTTGTACATGAATCATGACTATGAATTAAGAACTAGGCAGAACTTACTGATTAATTTTAACCAGGTCATGTGACCAGACAGAGAGGAGATTATTTTCTACCTCAATGACCTTGGTTGACACTGAATTGGTGTGCAGAATACACAATTCTATAACTCATATTTCCAATTGTGTGTGACTTTCATGACTCAATCAAGCTATAGGAAGATTTTTATTCTCCCTTTATACTCTTATTTTTCTGATCGTTGTCTCAGGAAGTTAAGTTGCTTGTGTTTTCCTATGGCTTTTTTGTTTGGACTAAAACTTTCTCTAATATTTTTCTTGCTGAGATATTTATATCCATTATTTGGGGAATTTGCTAAATTAAGTTTTGTATTATAATGTCAGATATGCACACACTCCTTAATGAGATTGAAAATTTGGGCAACTATAATTTTTTTAAAAAGTCCGGTTTTTAATCATTTAAGCCTGAATTACAGTATCTTCTAAATCATCTTAGGAAAAATTATTTCTTGACCCCTTCCTCTGTTTTTTTAACTTTTTAATTATTTCACACTTAATATTCTTGTTTTTCCTTTCTTTTCACATGTAACAACATTTTGAAAATTTCATTTTTGATTCGGTACATCCCAGGGGCATTTGACTTCTTTGTGAAGAAATTGTTTAATAAATATTTTATTGAGAAAGTATGGCATTGTAAAAACAATTTGAGATGCACAAGCAACATCAATGTACTTTTCAATTTGCTTAAGAATTTTTATAACTCAGGGCCGGCCCGGTGGCGCACTGCTACAGTGCGCCGCTTGAGAGTGCGGTGGCGCTCCCGCCGAGGGTTCGGATCCCACATACAGACCGGTTCCCGCTCACTGGCTGAGCGAGGTGTGGGCGCAACACCGAGGGTTGCAATCCCGTTGCTGGTCCCGGTCCGGTACGGGCGCG
>NW_007734931.1:51066-52564 GCF_000696425.1 Galeopterus variegatus
TGTTGCCGGACACGAAAAAAAAAAAAAAAAAAAAAAAAGAAGTTTTATAACTCAAATGAAAAATGATAACACCAAATATTGGCGAAGATGCAGAGAAACTGGATCATTTATACATTGCTGGTGGGAATGTAAAAATAGTATGGCTACTCTGGAAAATAGTTTGGCAGTTGATTTCAAAATTAAAACTGTACTTACCATGTGTATAAGTCCATTTCTGTTGCTTACAACATAAATACCTGAAACTGGGTAATTGGTAATGAAACAAAATTTATGGCTTATAGTTTCAGAAGTTGGGAAGTCCAAAGTCCAGGTAATGTCTGTGGTGAAGGTCTTCCTTGGTGGTGACTTCAGTGATACAGGGTATCACAATGCAAGATGGTGGGAGCAGAGAGAGAGAAAGTCTCACATGCTCTTCTGTTAAAGCCATCAGAACCAACGCCCTTATTAATCCGTTCATTAGGGCATGGTTCTCAGAACCTAATCACCTCTTCAAGGTCTCACCTTTCAATTACCATAATAGCATTTCCCACCCTCAACAGTTACAATGGGCATTAAGCTTTTTTTTTTTTTGTCTTTTTTCCGTGTCCGGCAACGGATCGCAACCCTCAGAGTTGTCCCTGTACCGGACTGGGGACCGGCAATGGGATTGCAACCCTCGGTGTTGCTCCCGTGCCTCGCTCAGCCAGTGAGCGGGAACCGGTCTGTATGTGGGATCCGAACCCTCGGGCGGGAGCGCCGCCACGCTTCCCAAGCGGCGCACTATCCAGTGCGCCACCGGGCCGGCCCGGGCATTAAGCTTCAACACATAAAACTTGGGGGATATGATTCAATGCATATCACCACGTGACCTATCAGTTGCACTCGTGGGCATTTATTTGTTAGTACTGAAGACTTATTTTCACACAGGAATTTATACACAAGTGTTCATAGTAACTTTATTTGTAAATGACCCAAACTGGAAACTGCTCAAATAATTTGTAGTGCATTTATACCATAAAACACAACTCAGCAACACAAAAGAACAAACTATTGATATGTATAGCAACTTGGATGAACTTCGAGAAAATTATAATGATTGAAAAAGCCAATGTTAAAAGGATACATACTACATGACTCTATTTATGTTACACTTGTGAAATAACATAATTATAAAGATGAAGAACAGATGGATTAGTGGTTGTAAAGAGCTGGGGGGAGGAGAGGCTGGGTGTGGCTACAAAGGGTAATAGAAGTGGGTCTTGTAGTAATGGCACAATTTAGTATGTTGATTATTGTGGTGGTTACACAGCTATGCATGTGATAAAATTGCAGAGTAATATCCCCTACAAACACAAGTTTATGTATAACTGATAAAATCTGAGTAAGCTCTATGGAGTTTAGCAATGTCAGTTTCTTGGTGTATACTAGGCTTGTGCAAGGTGTTAACATTGCGGGAAGCTGCGGTGAGGGTGTGGGACTTTATGTGAATTTCTTTGCAAACTTCTGTAAATTTATAATT
>NW_007734931.1:53564-76577 GCF_000696425.1 Galeopterus variegatus
TATACTAGGCTTGTGCAAGGTGTTAACATTGCGGGAAGCTGCGGTGAGGGTGTGGGACTTTATGTGAATTTCTTTGCAAACTTCTGTAAATTTATAATTATTTCAAAATAGAGAGATCTGAAACCATTCTATTGTAAAAAAAAATTCCTCCTTTTCATAATGCTTATGCTAATTTCCTGAACCCCACCTAAAATTCACTCCGCTTTTTATCTACAGAATAGAATACATGCAAATGTTATTTCATCTGGCATGCAGGATTTGTTTTTTTTACATTAAGTAATTTTTATAACAACTGTACGTTCTACAGTAAAAAATAAATTCAGACATTGCAAAAGAGTAACAAAATTTTTTTTTCTCAATAATTTAGCTCAATCTCTAAAAACCACACTATAAACAATTTCAAATTTGTTATTGAGCATCTAGTATACATGGTTTTCTAAACCTGGATAATCCATGATGAGTAAGGCAATCTGTTTTTGCTTAGAAAGAGGAAATTCACTGTAAACAAATAAATAAATAAATAATTTCTGATAATGAAAAAGATATAAAGAAAACAAGTCAATGTAATGAAGAGTATTATGTGAGGTCAGGGAAGAGGCATTAAATAGAATGACTGAGGAGGGTATCTTTCAGGAAATGACAGTTGACTGAGACTAAATGACAAAAAGAGCCAACAAGGTGAAGATCTGAGACAAGAGTAGTGGGCAAAGGAAACAGGTAGTACAGTGGACTGGGCTAAAATTGAACCTGGCATGTGAGGAAAAGGAAGAGGTCCGTGTGGCTAGAGTATAGTGAAGGGTAAGTTTGAGAGATGAGGAGTCAGTGGTAGGTCATTCAGATCCGAATAGACATGGAAGCAGTGTAGATTATTATAAGGGAAATGGAAAGCTACAAGAAAGTTGCAGGGAGGGCGATGACATAGTCTTATTTTCACTGGTAAAAGATAAATTTGGTTACTGTATGAAGAATGGATAATACGAAGGTAAGGGAAAAGGAGCATAGTGGAATAAGGGTGACAAGTTAAGAATTCAATAGTAAGAACAATAGTAGCTTGGACCAGAGAGAGAGGGCAGTCATAAAATTATTAAAATACTTCAGGCAAGAAACATGAGAACTAGGTTTAAGGCAGTAGCAGTGGTGGCAGAAAGACTTTATTTGAAGAGATACATAATATCTCCCCAACTTTTGACTAATTAGATGTGGAAAGGGGGTGAGAGAGAGTAAAATTCAGTATGTCTTTCAAGTGAGTTATTTGGATGATTGGGGAGAGGATGATATTATTAGCCACTGTAGAAAGGCATTTTGGTATCAGCAAGGGCTAATTAACAGTTTCCATCCTGGAGAACCAGTAGAGTATGGTGGATGGAAACAGATGGATATATGGATCTGAAATTCAGGAAGAGATCAAATCTCAAAGTAAAAATTTGCAAATTATAAACATATTTATGTATGCTACATAAGAACATGTCTGTGGTTATGAGAAGAAAGATGCCAGTGGCCTCAATAGTGTGACATGTATATATTGAGGCATAATAGAAGTATGGGTGATATTTAAATTACAGTCTGACTATGACCATGGACGATACATACTTGCGCGCACACACACACACACACACACACACACACACACACACACACACACACACACACACACACACACACACGTACATTCTGTTCTTATTCAGGTCTTTTCAATTTATTATGGAGTTGGGACTAGTGGCCTTTTGTATTCAAAATGCCAATAAAAATTTAAACTTTCTTAGTGATGGAGAGCAAACAGAATACTTTATTCTTTTCTCAAGAAAAATTATGTTGCGTGGAGAACTGGCATATTATATGTAGACTAATTTGTTGACATTTGGGGGATATTGGGAGATAGATAAATTTTCCCAATATCCCAAGAAATACACAAGAAATAGAAGATCTGGAAAGGTCCAGAACAGAGTGAGAGTTGGATGAACCATATGAAAAAGGGGAGGCTAACAAGTAACTTAAAATGACAGTATAATTGGTTGTATCCAGGCACTAGTAATCAGATGTTCTCTATCTTTGCTGATATCAGAAAAGGGAATTTACCTAAGCCTTACTGTGCAATAGAAGGTTGGGTTTCTCAGCAGATAGGTCTGCAGGACGTGGAAATGGATGACTAAAAGATGTTTTAAGCTCTCTACATCCTTTTGAAGGACTTACTTTAGGAGTTACTTTCCTCAGAACAAAAGAAGATATTTTATACATATATACATGCTTTTATATGTGATTATATGAATATATATTTTTTAATTCTGCAAATATTAATTAAAAAAATTACATGCCAAGCGTTAAACTCAGTAGTTCTGGAGGTACACTGCTGAACATGATTGGGCTCCAGGCCTCCCCTTACACAATTCCACAAGCGATACGAGTAAAGGGTAAAAGGAAACACGTCAGGTGCTGAGGGGGAAACTAATCTGGTCTAGCATTATTCAGGTTAAGCTTCCCAAAGAAATTGATATCTAAATGTGAGACCTAGAGGATGAATAAACATTATTCAGGCAGAGAGGATCAGGAAGAATGTTGCAGGCAGAATAAAAAGGAAGTCTAAAGTGAGCATTGTGTGGCTTCTTAAAATCGCTCCCAGTGCTGAAATTTCCTAAATCAGTCCATTTCTTAGGTCCTTCATGGTGTCATAATGTCCCTGGCATCATTGCCCTCTCTGTGGTTTTTGGGTAAGCCGCTAAACCACTCCGCAACCAGTTTTCATGTGATGAGTGAGAATTCAGGGATCGTCTTCCCAAAGCATGTGTTGGGATTGATTTAAATCACGTGAGTGAGCAACAGTGCGGGACACTGGGCAGGACTCAGAAGATCTGGGTGCAAGTCCTAGCTCGGCCACATACTAACTTGGTCATTTTAGGCTTAAATTTTTGTCCTGAAAATACCTTTTGAAACACCTCCAATATGAAAAAAAAAAAAAAGGTGAAGAGACCCTGTCCTCTCTTGCGGTTTGACACCTACACCTCAAGTCAAATACATACACTCACAAAAACTCAACAGCCAAGAGCAGAGAAATAAGGATAAGCAGAGACAGAAGACTATTTCCTGGCAACAAAAGTGAGGAATTTTATTCCAGCTAAGAGGAAAAATTATTTTTCTGCATTGTTTTTATACTCTATTGGCATTCCGTTCACCTGGGCTTGTTAAAACATAAATTACTGGGCCCCATTAACAGAGATACTGATTCAGGAGGTCTGGGATGGAGCCCAGGAATTAACATTTTTAACAAATTCCCAGGTGATACTGATATTGCTGGTTTGGGGATAACAATTTGAGAACCTCTGTTTTAGAATATGTGGTCTCCTAACCAATTTTCATGTGGTTGTTTTTTAAACAAGTGAATGCAACTACTTCTTGGTTCCCATGACTCTTTCTCTTGGATGATCTCAAATAAGCAGATTTTTATGTATTTACAAATTCCAGTCTATATTCCAAGCTCCTATCTTGACTGAGGTCTTTCATCGGTCATTTTTTAAAGTAAATAATGTCACTGGCCAAGTAATCAGAGTCCAAGTGTTTATGTTCATTAAGAGCTAGAAAACCATTTATGATTATTTTCTTGAAAATTTAAAGACAAAAAATGCAGCAGTATTTGAATGGGTATTTCATCTTCTTGGCTGCCTTATTATGTCATTTGACAATTCTCATTTCCATAAAGTAAGAATTCATAAGCTTATGATTCCTCACTAAATATTTCTTCTTTTCATAGTTTTTTTTTTTTTTCTTCCATCCTGAAAGAATGACTTTCAGAAAGAGTTACTTTTTAGGTTATACCATTCCAGTGACATAAAAATTTTTTTGAAAACTCTAGGCATAAAAAATAAATTCTTGATTCTCCATTTGAAGCAACTATATTGGCAACATTAGGTAACATTAGTGCAATCTATGTTTACACAACATAATCTAAAGATAGCACTGATTAATTTAGGAAAGGATTGGGTTTGACATCAGATTGTCTTCATATCTGCCTCTGGGAGCTTCCAGTTACCCTGAATTTGTCTAAAATTTGGGAGACATGACCAATGCCTACAGGTCAGAGAAAGGACCAACTGGGAGATGTAAGGGTAGCCTAATGTATATTACACAGAAGAATAATAGCATCTGAATTTGTACCCAGAAAATCTTGAAGTATTTTTACTGTTAATTTAGGCAGAGCTGGTACCATAATTCTAGACCCCAGACTCCTAATCATTCTGTCTTCTGAGTTTCTTAGATGTCTCTCATTAGTTCTTTCAGTCTCTCATCTTGCCTAAGACTATCTTTTATGGCTCTACTCATTTTCCCACCCTACCCTAAACAATTATGTGATTATTTTTAATATTATTTCAACAGGCTAAAGGTGTCAAACTTTTTATTGAAAACTCACAAAATTTAACAGCTTTCAAGACGCAATGAAATTAATCATTATTGGCCTATCAGCTTGAAAAGAATCTCCCTGAATAGAGAATTTTCCTTAGCCCTACCTGTTATAGACTCATTCCCTTACTTTAGATCACAGCTGATTTAAAATCTCTACCTATGCACCTTTGTATCCTTTTATCCCCAGATCCCCAAAACCACCAGAGTTTCTGGTCTCCCCTTCTCTGATACAAATAGTTGTATGCTTTCTAGTGTCCCTCCGGGTAATAAGATTCATAATGGCAAAACAAACGTTAATTGTTGTTCAAAATGACTAGAGACTTGAGAAACTCCCCATCACAGACAAAGGGGAAGATGAAGGAAATGTACTGAGGATTAAACAAGAAGACCTAAGGCCTGAGCAAGAGAATTAGCTAATATTATAGCAGAGTAAACACTGTTTTCAGTGTGACCTAGTTATCCAATAAAGAGAGGAGGAAATTTGGAGAGGAGCATCTATGCAACAGAGAATATTAATTCATTTTGTTTTAATTTAATTTGAAACCTCCAACAAGTGTCCACAGTCATGGTGGGCACTCTCCCCTTTAATAAAGATTTAGATTTCCTACACACCTGGATGCTTTTTCTTCTTCCCTGTTTTCACCTTGGGTTACCCAACATGGAAACATTCCTCTGATGAAAAAAATTACCATGTTTATTGTTAACTTAAGTCTGCTATATGAACACACACAAAAAATGGTAACTTAATAAATAAATCAGGAAGATATAATTTATATTCATCAGATTAGATATTAGGTATCCTAGTAACAACAAAAGTCAGAGGAAATCAGTAACAAATAAAAACTTCTGGCCTGACTTGTGGCAAAACCTTATACATTGATAACAACAAACAGTTTACAAAGTGTAACAGTTTACACATGTCATCTTAACTGATCTCCATCAACATATAGTATGTGGGAGGAGATTATTACTCTCATTTTACAGATGAGAAAGCTTTAGTGGCTTTAGTCATACCTCTAGTTCATAACAGGAAAATATCTGAAAAACATGTGGTCTTCTTTAGACTTCTGTGCTAACAATATGTAGAAACATATTGGAAGCACGAGGCTAAAATTGCTGCATTCTTTTAGTCTCCATAACAGCATAGTAACTTATTTTTTTGTCCTCCTAATTTGGTATTGTCTTTTCTGTATCTTTCCCAGTTTATCATCCCCTTCCTGGCTACTAAATGTTAGAATTTCTTGGAGTTCAGGGCTCCTGCCTCTCCTCACACTTCTTAAATGACTTTATGCCTTCACATGGATTTATGCAAACAACTCATAAATATTTTATTTTCACAATATTGTCCTGAGTTCCAGATATGACTACCATTCTTATGTTCCAGTGTAAGTTTAATGGGTTGAATATTAACCTCTGAACTTGTATTTTCTACCCATTTTCCACTGCTTCACAGTGGAAAACTTGTTTTCCATTCAGTTGACCCCAAAATGGCCCCATCATATAACCAGATGTCAAAGTCCCAACCCAGGAATCACATACACAATATCTTCTCCTCCTTCATTTCTCATATCAAACTAATAAGCAGGTCCTGCTGATCGTATCATCCAAACAGATCTCAGATCTGTCCATTTTCCACCATCCTCACTGTTAATACACTCTAAGTTGATAGGAGTTCTTTTCAACTTGCTCCCTTGAATCTAATTTTAGTAACATAAGAGAATGACATTTTAAAAATGAAAATTAGGCCTTTTTGCTCATCCTCTGCTTACAAACCTTTACTGGCTTCCATTTGGCTTTTGAAGGACAAATTATTGACATAGTTTATAAGGCCCTTCTCTGATCCGCTCTCACTCAACCTCATCTCGTGGCTCACTTCCCCTTCCTCTTTCACCACCCCTCTGCTCACTGGCCTTTTCTCATTGCTCCGATGTGTCAATCTCTTTAACTCCTCAGAGCTTTTCTGCATGATCGTTCCTCCTTCAACAGTGTTCATGTCACTCACATCCTGCTATTCTGTAAGTTGCAGTTCAGTATCACTTACCCAGAAATATCTTGCCTCTCTTCTCTTGATCTAAATTAAGTCTTTCTTTTATACACTTTCAAGTATCCTATTATTTTCTTTCACAGCACTTATCACAGTTTTAAATTATTTAATTACTGGTACGATTATTTTTTTCTGTAATTCTTAATAGACTATAACATTCATGAGATTAGGGGTCAAATTTTTTTTGCTCTGCTCTGAACAGTAACCTAATATAGCCGTGGTAGCATATATATTGATATTACTCATATCTGAATGAGTAAATGGACAGGTTTTAGAGTTCATTGCATATTGACCTGGAAGTCAAGACCCCTGTTATCTAGTTCTTACTCTGAAACCAACAGGTCATATGACCTAGAACAATGAAGTGAGAATTTGTGTTTTCTGAGTTTCCTTTTATCTCCAAAAAGCCCAGATCTATTATTACAACAGTAAAATTATATCCAGCAACCATGGTTGGAGCCTCAGAATATATTGAATAGGTGTATAAATGAAGGGGAAATGTGTTTATTTGTATTATAACATCTAGGCAAATCTATTGCTATTATTATATATTTATTTAGAAGCAAATTTAGGATTTTGTCTCCTGTCTCTACCACTCTCTTCTGTAAGAAGATTTAACAAGATACAACCCACAGCTACTAATCATAAACAAACTTGATTTTTGTATGTGTATGTGTGATCTCATCTACACCCCCATCTTGAAGGGCACCTTGGTCCAATAGGATAAATTTCATTTTGAGGTTTAAATGCATCATCTTTCTAGTCTATGTCCTGCATTCTTTGTATATAAAGTCCAAGGCTATTGAGTTTATTGAGACCATAAAAAGTTTATTTTATAGTCCATTAGTGGTTCCAAAAAGGAGGAATTTGTCGTGTTTTCTCTTCATTAGATTCTGTCTGGAAGACAATATAATAAAATGGATACCCTAGTCTTTATACAAAACAGTTATTTTATAGTCCATTAGTGGTTCCAAAAAGGAGGAATTTGTCATGTTTTCTCTTCATTAGATTCTGTCTGGAAGACAATATAATAAAATGGATACCCTAGTCTTTATAAGTAAATATTCAAACAAGGCAACACCACTCGGAAGATAAAACACTCCTTCCAAATTACCAGTGTTTATCTTCCACTGCATTTCCATTCCTACATATGGTATCTTCTGTCTTATCCAAGTCTTGCTTTCCTTCTCTCAGAGATCACAGATGTTGTGCTAATAGTTTTATAAATTGGTCCTTACTTCTTGCTTTAAAATTGGTTCCACATTTACAGGACATTTTTGGAACCTCGTATGAATTCAAATATTTATGATTGTTGCTAACCTCAGAACTAAACAGGGCCTTCTCCTTAAATCACTAGGAGGCATTTCTTCATTATTAGGTTCTGGCAACTTATTGGCTCTACTTCCCGAGAGGCTTGAGATCACTTATCCTAAAATTATCTGGTTGTTGAGAAAACTGAAGTAGACACTGGGAAGCCAGCCTTCCCACAGAAAGAAAGGGCCATAAGCAATAAATGGCAGGCCTCTGAATTTGCACATAAACCACATAGGCTCAGCTGCAGGAGTTCACGTTAAACACATTATATTTTTCCTCTCTCTCTTGTGCCTAGGACCTGGGTAGGAGCAGGTGTATTTCATTCTGTACTGGAATTCCCCAGAACAAGACATTCATGGCAGGTTTTTATGGATTGTGTGTGACTTCCAACTATTTTATAGTTTTGCTTCATTTCCTTTGAAAAGTCTTTTGTAGAATAAAGGGCTTATATTTTCATGAAGCCAAATAGCACAGGCCCAAATCTTGGTCTTCCTACTTTCTGCTCTAAGCTTTAATGCCCTCATCCACATAGTTGAGGACAGACAGTGATATATACCTCACCAGGCTGTCGTACGATTAAATAGGATGATGTCCTATACACAGCAGCTTGGAATGTAATGAATGTTTACAAAATCGTTGCTATTATTATAATAGTTACTATGTGTGGGCTCCAGGATGCAACTTTCTAATAATGAAAATCTTGGTTTGATGATGTGTATGTGGTGAGAAGAAACGAGAAGTGTTTTACCAACTGTAGGGTCACTGCCTCTTCGTTTTATGGTAATAACTTAAGCACTTTTATAGATGCTATTTCATCTCTTTCTTTCAACTACTTACTGAATATAGTATTTGAATAAGTATTGTGGATATAGTCACACAACTAGTAAAGCAATAGAGTCAGGAATTAACCAAGACTTCTTGAGTTATGATTCTATGCACTTTCCACTCTGACATAAGAATTCCTTTATCCTAATTTAAGGGAACAATAATACCTTTCCACAGCTTCAAAAGCAGTCCTTCATAGTATGTACTTAATAAATATTTGTTAGACAAATTAATAATATTTTTATACTGTGATTATCATGGGCTGAAGGTTAGTCAAAAAATTGAAAAGTGTCTTTTCTAACCGTATTTGTCAGGAGGACGATGAGTCACTGGGGAGCACTTTCCTTCCACTGAATAAAAAATTAAGGCCAGGGCGTCTGCTCCACAGCCATAGATTCTTAGCTTCCTGCGTAGTAACATATAAACTTTTTACCTGGTAGGCTAAAGACTTAGCTATAGCCAACTGGATAGGGAATATAAGAATCAGAGATGAGTTACAGGTGACCATAGGTTTCTAGTGTGTGCAACACAGAGAGTGCTGGAGGCATTAACTGAGAAAAGGAAAAATAGTTAAGATGAGCAAGTTCAGGGAAGCTGAGGCTAAAGACTTAGCTATAGCCAACTGGATAGGGAATATAAGAATCAGAGATGAGTTACAGGTGACCATAGGTTTCTAGTGTGTGCAACACAGAGAATGCTGGAGGCATTAACTGAGAAAAGGAAAAATAGTTAAGATGAGCAAGTTCAGGGAAGCTGATAACAAGTTCAGTGTTGAAAATCAACATGAGGTTCTCTGAGCCATATGCATGGAGATGTCTATAGTGTGTTTGCAGTATGAAATCGAAAGTCAGGTCAGAAAACAGGGCTTGAGATCCAAATTAGGATGTCACTGAGGCTGCATTTGTTGTTGAAACAATGGAAAGAGGTAACTGCAGTAATTAAATTAGTGTGTATGCAGACATATATTACTGTAGCTAAATAGAAATGGCAGAGGCATATAGGTGATACATAACTATCTCACTGATTTTGTGTAGTAAATGAGTTTTCTAAAAGTATATAAAATTTGATATGTGCTAGCAGGCAGTGTGATATACTAGTTTTCAGTGTAGACTCTGAAGCCAAACTGCTGGGTGAGCATTCTGACTGCCACTTACCAGCTTACTCAAGTTACTTAGGCTTTACATGCTTCAGTTTCCTCATCTGGAAAATGAGACTAATACTACTACCTACCTGACAGGTGATTGAGAGTATCCAATTAAATATTTTATCCTTATAAATTTTGTAAATAGTATCTGTCACATCATAAGATCTCAATAAATGTTAACTGTGATTGTAATGGGAATATGAGCAAAATTCTTTGGATGTATAAAAAGGGGGAAATTTGTCTCTTTCTGAGAATGTCAAGAAAGGCTTTCCTCTTCCTGGACTCCTCTTCCTTGACTATTTTTCTGCCTGCCCACTTACATTTGTCCATCAAAACCTACCCAGATGTCATCCTTTTCTGCAAAGCCCTCTGAGCTCCCTGCTTCCCATCTTTAACAGGATGAATCACTCTACTCTCTTTGCTGCCTCTGGGTTCAGTATCTCATCACCATCTGTTGAGTTGTTCTTGCTTGCATGCTCATTTCCTTTACTAGACTGAGATGGACCTTCCTGAGCTTAGGGTCAATGTCTTAACAACTTTGTATCCTTAGCACCTATCCTGGTGCTATTCATGGAGTAGCTGATTATTTTTGCAACAACACTGAACTGCTAAAATTATATTTGGGTTAAACCTTAAAAATCCAAAGGCCTAGAAAGTTTATAATTCTCAATTATAATAATAATGATGATGACTCCTTTCTATGGTAAGGCATAGCATTAAGGATTTTGCATGCAATAATAGTTTCCAGCCTCATGGAATATCTTTCCCTTCTTTTCCTTTTATTCTCAACTTTGGTAAATATGCCACGTGCATTGCATATCGAAGATTATCCTTTAAACATAGAAGAAACTTGTTGTTTGATATATGTAAAGAAAAAATACAAAGGAAAAGTAGGAAAAAAAATTATGGGAGGACTTTCCCTGTTGACTATTAAAGCATATTTTATTATAAAACAAACCAGAATCATGCCAAAATAGAGAGGTAGATCAATACAAAAGGATAGAATGTCCAAAGAAAGAAAGATTTTTTTTCCCCATAAATGGAGTTCAGACAATTGGACAATTGTTTTGGAAAAAAAGTAGAGCTAGAATCTCTTGTCAGTCCTTACAGTAAAATAAATCTCTTATTGAACTGAAGACTAATGCTTTTATTAAAAAATAAAACATATATAAATATATCACTATTTGGAGTTTGGAAAAGGTCTTTTTCTAAGCTTACAACAGTCAGAAACTTTATTTTTCAATTGAAATTGATAGAATAAAATGCATAATTTCCATATAGCAGAAACACTACAAACAAAGATATAAAAACTTTATTAAAAATAAAAAGCTGAAAAGCAGCAATTACAACAAATAAGGGTGAATATCCTTAATTTACAGTAAACTCTCTAAAATAAATAAGAAAAAGACAAATAAAATCAATAAATGAAATAACTAGATAGTTGTCAAAAAGAAATATTAATTACAAAGATATTTAAACAAGTAATCAAATATATAAAATTAACCCATATTAAGGTATGTTTTACATTATTGAGTATCTTTTTCTCTTTTTAAAAAAGTAAGATCCATTGTTGGCATGGGTATTGGGAAATGGTTCTTACATAAATTGTAAATGGGTATGTAAACTAATACACTTTTGGAGAATAATTTGATGATAAGTTACATAACGAAAACTTGCAACAACATTCATTCACCTTGATGTGGCAACTCTACTCTTAGAAGCTCAGAATAGGGAAAGAATCAGACTTTTGAGAAAATATAAATGTACAAGGACTATGGCACTTCATTCTTTATTTATAATACTTCGAACCATAAGGGGCTTTAGAATAAATTCTGGAGAACCCATATATTGGTTAGTTATCAGCGATTAAATATGAAGATTTGGGGCCGGTCCCATGGCTCACTCGGGAGCCATAGTGCTGGTAGAGCTGAGGCTGTGGGTATGGGTCCTGTATAGGGATGGGGGCCGAGGGTTGCGATCCCCTTACTGGTCAAAAAAAATAAATAAATAAAAATGAAGATTTGTATTTACTGACATGAAAATGACTACAATATACAACAAAACATAAAATTTGTTGAAAAAATATCATTTATTATACTCTCATATTAGTAAAAAATATGTGTATGTTGGGGAGAAGTAGGGAGTTCATATAAAGGCATGAAAATGTATATAAAGATTATGTCTAGGGTGGTATTTCAGATAATTTTTATTGTCCTTTCTCTGTCTCTCTGTCTCTCTCTCTCTGTGTATATACATATATAAAAGATCATGTTGTCTAGAATATATTTATAGTGTATTTATAATCACAATGTGTTATTGTGAAAAAAGAAAGAAATTACCCAACAGCCAAAAATGCACTTTTGTAGTTTCCAATGGCATTAGCTAAATACTTGAAAATGGTCATTTTTAAGGCCTCCCCCCATGTAATTAGAAACACAGCTGTTGATCCTTGCACATGAATAATTCTAAAGTCCAGATTATGTTTTCCTATTTTTCCTTCTCTTTTTAATTTTCCAAAGTCTAGAGAAAACAAAGCAGTTGGAGTTATTAGCCCATGGGAAAATTACTAGGTAAAAAGGGCCATTTTTAAAATCTTCATTTTTTATGAATAATTTGTTTTGTTTTACAACCTAAATGTTCTAAACAGTCATTATTTACAGTTTAGAATTCCAGATTTATTTTCCTTGGAATGCCAGATATGTTTTCCAGATGTGTTGTTTGTGAGGCTGGATTATTTATCACAGGTGTCAGGTTTTCCCTCTCTAATTAGCTGAAGAGGAAAGAATAAACCTGTTTAATTCATTTTAGAAACAGGATACAGAGGTAACATAAGCAGGCCAATCTCAGCATACATGTGCTAGAAACTGCCCAGAGTTGACATGTAACATTGACATGTATCATTTGGAGTGGATAGGTTTTGTTAGGATGGCTTTTCCTGATAAAAAAAGATATAGTGTTAAGATTAGTATAAAAGAGCATTCTGGAGATAAAATAATTTTTATTTTTTACTTCATAATTTATGCAGAGTGTGAAAACCCAATAAACAAATTATGGTAGAGATCTAACTGATACTGAGATACTACATTTCCAATTTAAAATATTGATCAAATTTAATTGCCCTTTTAATATTCTATCATGTCTTTTCTCCATTTCTTTGTTAACAGACAACTTTCTGTGCCTTATTTGGAATTTTCTTTTGGATAACATGATGATTTTGCTACTGTTGCTGATAATAATGATAACAACTGCTATAAAAATCACAATATTGATTGAACATTTACTTTATGAGAGACAGCTCTATTATTCTTTCCACTGTATAGATAAGGAAACTTGTCTGAAAAATGACTAGTAGTAATTTGGTGAAGCTGGAAATCAAGCCTACGTTTGTCTGATTCTGTCTTAACCACTATCTGATATTGCTGTCTTTGTCAGTACATTCTGGGGTGGAGAAGATATATTTATTTTAAGCAAAAATAGAATGTAAATGTAAAACACCCTTTTGTATCATCAGTGTATTCTTCTAGGTTCTGCAGTTCCCTTCTCTTCAAGGTGTTCTATAAATTCTTATAGACCTGCACAAATCAGAAGCAGAGAAAAATTACACAAAAGATGACAGCTATACTTAAAACAGTAAAAGGCCAGCCTAGAAGTAAATGAAAAGAGAAAAATTACACAAAAGATGACAGCTATACTTAAAACAGTAAAAGGCCAGCCTAGAAGTAAATGAAAACGATGCTGAGCTATTGCAAACCTGCCTCCCAGCCTAACACCTTATTCCATAGCCCTTCTCTCATGGCCTTTCTGAATCTTAGTTGGTAACTGTTCTCAACCATGCATGATTTGATGCTGAGCTATTGCAAACCTGCCTCCCAGCCTAACACCTTATTCCGTAGCCCTTCTCTCATGGCCTTTCTGAATCTTAGTTGGTAACTGTTCTCAACCATGCATGATTTTGCCTCTGCCTCACATTATATCAGGAACAGCCAATTAGAAACAAACACACAAATAAAACTGTCAGTGAATAAATAAGTGAATAAATGAACTGAAACCCTTATTTAGTAAATATTTTTTCTAAATATATTGAAAAATATACAAAGAACATATTGCTGTTTAAAATAAAACTGTCAGTGAATAAATAAGTGAATAAATGAACTGAAACTCTTATTTAGTAAATATTTTTTCTAAATATATTGAAAAATATACAAAGAACATATTGCTGTTTAATTTTTTTTAAGGTTTGTTGGCCAACTAAAATCACCTCATAGTTCATATCAGTAGATTCATTCAAAGCTTTTGGGTAGCATTAAACAGTTCACTGTGACATATGTGTTTTTTAATTAAACATAAATTATGTACATTAATGTGAATTGATTAACTTTTCTTCGGGATGTATGTAATGTATCTTATGAGCTCCATCAAGAAGTCTTTATTTGGGATCCTTAGAAGGGCTTCGGAGTCTTTGAGAAGCTCCAGATATTTATGCAGAATTTTGTGTAATAGCAGATATGTGAGTTTTTTCTTTGCAATGTTTTCTAAAACCATTTACCAGTGCAAGTTTTACTGTTGTTTATGTTTGTCCTACCTCTGGCTATGGCCAACTTATTTCAATGGTAAGCAAGAGAAAATGTCTCCTGATTATGTTTGTTCCTTTTTCTTAATATGAAACTTATACTGTCTTCTTTTCCCTCCTCCTTTTTTTTTACTCCTTTCTTTTAATAGATAACAGTGAGTTAATATCTATAAAAGGTCACTACATGGAATGAGACATATATTCATGCATATATTGCAGAACAGTATAACTGCTGGAATATAATGTGATAGTATGTGCTTGATTTTAAAAGTTCATTAAAATTAATAAATTTTCCTTTCACTTGCTGAAGTACTGTTTGTGTATTTGAGATTGTGATGGACAGAACGTAGGGTGGCCCCACATTCGTGCTGTGAATGGGTAGGACCTGCAACTTGCTTCCAACAAATAAAATACAGCAAAAGTTGTTGGGATGTCTCTCCTGTGATTATTACTCTGTGTGTTACTCTGTGTGTGTGTGTTTGTGTAAACGTATAAAAGATACATACTGTGTGTATATATAAGTATATACTCATATATATAGATATGTAGATATATAGGTCTTGTTATCACACATGTGAGAGGCTGACTCTTTTTCCTTCTTGTTTTTTTTTTTTTTTTTTTCCTTTTTGTCTTTTTTTTTTCTAATGTAGAAGCTTAATTTTTGATTTTATATCTTTCTTTTTTAGTAATTTATGCATTTAATTCTACAAATTTCCTTCAAAGTACTCTTTTACCTTGTTTTAGTCCATTTTGTGTTGCTATAACAGAATTACCTGAGACTGGGTAATTTATAAAGAGGAGAGGTTTATTTGGCTTATGATTTTGGGACAGCTGCATCTGGCACGGGCCTCAGGCTGCTTCTACTCATGGTGGAAAGTGGCAGGTACAAGCAGATCACATGGTGAGAGGAAGCAAAAGAGAGAGAGAGAGAGAGAGAGGAGGTGCCGGGGTCCTATAAACAACAAGCTCTCGTGGGAACCAATAGAGCGAGAACTCACTCATTACTCCCCCCTCGCCCAGGGAAAACATTAATCCATTCATCAGGGGATCCGCCCCCATGACTCAATAAGTTTCCAACACAGCCACATTGGGGATCAAATTTCCACACGAGTTTTGGAGGGGACAACACATCCAAACTCCATCATTCTGCCCCTGGACCCCCCAAACTCATGTCCCTCTCACATACAAAATACAATCATTCCAACCCAACAGTCCCAAAAGTCTTCGCTTGTTCCAGCACCAACTTAAAAGTCCAAAGTCCAAAGTCTCCTTTGAGACCAAAAGCCACTAGAAGAAGTGAACTGCCTACAGAGAGGACAAGGTAGTGAGGAATTCCAGCTCTAGGAGCTGAGAGCAGATTTCAGCCAAAAGCTGAGAGGGAACCTCTGTCCTACAACAACAAAGAGGTGAATTTTGCCAACAACCTGAGGGGGCTTGGAAGTGGATCTAAGCCATGCTCTGACTCACAGAACTGTGAGATAATAAATGAGTGTTCTTTTGAGTAAGTAAGTTCATGGTAATTTGTTAGACAGCATTAGAAAACTAATTCAGGCCCTGAACATCAATGAGCATTTTACTTAGTCATGTGTGCAAATAGTGGGTCTTATAATTCCAGTGGAGAATCTGCTGAATAAGAGAGTTTACATTACCAGAATAATTTTCTCTGTCATTTAATTAGAACTTACAAGAAGTTACTTTAAGTCAAGGAAAACTGGCTTGAATCTTTTAAATAGGGAGAGGGATACTTTCTATTTTATGACTTGATTTATGAATATAATAATTGCATATTTGCATTTCATTTTATGATATGGGATCAAAAACATTTTGCTCTCACCAAAAGTATTTAAAATTTTATATTATACAGAAAAGTCTACTATTTATCAGCTTTGAATAGGAAAGCAGAAACACATTTTTCCAGTTTTAAGAGACTCTTTTTGGATTAAATAACTTCTATATGAAATTATATAGAGAATAAATATTTCCAAATATTCTATAACAACAAAATGAAAATATTTCTATAATGTGTGAATCAATTCAAAGAGATGGAGGATTCATAACTCATATTTTTTTTAATTTATAGTGAAGAAGTTCACGTTTTGGGAATGCTGTACAACTCTAATGATTTACTGATGCTGGGTTTTTTTAGGGCATCCACATTGTGAATGTCACAGAGACCCTAATGATGTTTTATGTTGGGAGAGTGGAGGGGTGAGTAGTCATGTGCTGAGTGAAAGAAAATAAATCAAACAGTGAGGACATAAATATAAGCATTCTTGCTTTCATCCTGCTAGTGTCAGGAGAAGTTCCCCTCCTTTTCTTCCTAGAATGTTCCTTCGTCCATGATCTGGACCCTAGAATCTCCTATTTATTCAAACTTCTTGATCTACCACTTAACCTTTTCTTCCCTGGATCTTCAACATCTTTTTCTATTGGCTCTTCCTCATCAGCACACACCCTTGCCGATCCATATTCTTCTCTCTTCCAAAAATCCTTTTCCAGCTCTGATCCTATCTTCTTTTCTAGCTATTATCCTATCTCCAAACTCCAAGTTTCAGTTGAGTTTTCCTTTATTTCCTGTTTGAATTGTTCCTTAAAATCTCTTCCTAATGTCTCCACTTTCCAGTCCGTCTTCCACCTGCTAGAAGAGTGATATCTCTAACACACAAATCTTATCATGTTACTCTTCTGAGTTTTAGTAGCTTCCCTTCACCTTCATGCTAAAAATAATTTCTATTCATGCCATATAGAGTCCTTTGTGCTCTGACATCTGCCTATTTTGCAGCTCTTTCTCTGCCATTCTCTTATATTCTCTTTTAGATTTTTGTGTTCTAAGCTTCTGTAGACTTATCCTCATCTCGGCTTGCCTATCAAACTGTGCACTCTTTGGCAATAGGAACTGAGTCTGGTAATAAATGGTTGTTAAAAAAATGAATGACTCAAATTCTAAATCTAACATTGTCCTGCCAGCAAAAGGTCAATATGGTTGATGTAGCTAGTGAATCTGAGTAGGATTAGACCCACAGACATGGAATTTATTTGCCAAATAAGCCACTCCAAGAATTTTAGGAAAGCAACATACATACTTGCTCCACGAAACCAATATGATCAATGTTCTGTCTTGTGTTTCTCTCACCTCTCCCACATGCCGAGGCTAAACACCTACTCTTGCAGGTGTTCTTCTCCCTTATGACGCTGTCCTTCCCTTGACCTCTTGGACCACTGGAGGTCTAAGAGAAGTGTTGCTTTTTCATATTTTAATGTTTTCCTTAGGGTCTAGGTAACTTCTCTTCTAATTACAGAAGACATGAATAAACAATATTTGCACTTAGAGAAAAAACTGTCTTGGGTCTTAGCTAAATGACCCAGGAGGTTAAACCAGGCATGTCTGAAAAGCTAAATAACAGGACCTAAGAAACTCAGTGCATATGCAAACTACACAGTCAGTCAAAACAGGCTCTTATATGGCAGCTGCTTTTCATTACATACTGAAGTCTGTGAAGTTTATTTATTGTTTTTATCCCTTCAGGCTCCAAATCTTCTCTGTTGGCCTTAAATATACAGAATTTCATAGTCTTGAAGTGTTAGACTTTGACGACAAGTACTGTAATCAGTTCTATGGGTTCTAGAAATAGTTGTGCTTACAAAGTTTCTAGAAGATATGATGCTTGATATTGGGTATTATAGAATGATCCAGTTAGAAAGATAACCCAAATATTTGATAAACATACAGCCTACATTTTTAGAGTAGTTTTCAAAAGGCTAGCTCTGTTGTGATTATAAACATATCAGTATTTATTAGGAAAGAAGATTCCTGTTTTTAGAGATCTGGTCATCATTATAGTAACATTTGCTCTTCTANCCAAATATTTGATAAACATACAGCCTACATTTTTAGAGTAGTTTTCAAAAGGCTAGCTCTGTTGTGATTATAAACATATCAGTATTTATTAGGAAAGAAGATTCCTGTTTTTAGAGATCTGGTCATCATTATAGTAACATTTGCTCTTCTATATAATGAGAGCATTTTATATTCTTTTTGGGACAATGCTTAAGAGCATAAGTTCAGAAATGAGACTAATTGGGTCCAAATTCTGGCTCTCCCATTAATAGTTGCAAGATCTAGAACAACAACAAGCTACTTAGTCTCTCTAAACTTTGCTTCCCTCCTTGAAAGATGAGAATGAGAAAAGTATTTCCAGCATAGGGTTATTGTGAAGATTAAGTAAGATATCTGTACAAACCATTCAGCACCTAGTAACTTCTGAATATATCTTAGCTATTTTGATCATTATTAAAATTTAAAGATGAAGAAGCAGAAGAATGGAAAGTTTAAATAAGTTACTTAAGATAAACAGATGGTAAAAAAATTAGAAATAGGGTTTGGTTCAAATCTCCTTAGCCCCAGACCCTTTGCATATTCTCCTTCACCATGCTGCTTTAAACAGAAACATCCTATATCATATTCAAACCATACAGCTTCACAATTACTTGCTGTGGAAAACCCAGGCTCAGGTTCATTATAACTTCTTCCCTTCCCTATGCAAAGCTAGGGGAGGGCTGGGAGGGGTTGCATGGGATTGAGCAAAGGAAGGAAACCCACCACCTTTTTCTTAGTTTCTTGTGGCTGAGCCTCACCTGATTAGTGAATGAGCCAGGGTAGATGCAGAGATACTCATAAATCTACCTTGTGATTGGGTTGGCATGGACTCCAGATAATCAAAATGAGTGCTGTGCCTGGCCCCAGATAAAGATCCCAAAGGTCTCTTGCTGTGCCAAGATTGTGTCCTTTAGTTGCTAGATTGTGGAGAGGTCTGTGGGTTGGATTGGGGCAGAGATTGTTGAAGTATTTCAATATTTTAACTATGGTACAATCATGCAATAGCATGCCAGCTGAAGGTCAGCCCTGGAGGTATGTACTTTTCATCCTTGTTAATGGTTTGGCTTTCAATCCTGACTACTCTTGTGTTTTTACTCAACATTGAAATTTGAAGTGAGTGATATTCAGTTTCTTTTTGAGTAAGGATGGCTTCAAACCCAGAATCAAATCTGATTCCAATACCTAAGTCTTTAATTTTATGTCATACTGCCTCAACTTCAGGAGACATATAATTGCACAGCTTGAATCTACAGTTGAAAAGACTGAGACCCATGTGGCTGGTAGTGACATAGCCAGAACTTGAACTCAGAACTTCTCATTATTTATCTAGGCCTTCTCATCATATCAAATTTTTCTTTCTACTCAACACCAAAAACAATGTTAGTCTTCCCTGTAAACATCTCACCCTCTCATTATTTCAACTCCCCGGTTGGGAGGAATCTGATAAGGGAGTGCCTATTGCACTTTGAATTCAATCAAACATATGTGATGTCTTAGAACTTCCAAGAGTTCCTTACATACAGCTATTTGGTTATTCCTGTGGTTTGCTAGGTTTGATACAGGATTATTTTCTAACACGAAAAGAGGTGCCTGTTCAATGCAGCCTCTCAACTATTCTTTTTTTCTTTTTTAGCACAAAAGGAAAGCATTGTCAGTTTTAATAATAATTATTATTTTTGTTTTATTTTATTACTATTATTTTTAATTGACAATAATTATATATAATTATGGGGTGCAATGTAATATTTAGATACATGTATACAGTGCATAATAATCAAATTGGGGTAATTAGCATATCCATTACTTCAAGCATTTTTGTTTCTTGTGTTAGGTACATTCAAAGTTTACTCTTCTAGCTATTTGAAATTATATGATAAATTGTTAACTGTAGTCACCCTACAGTGCTGTAGAACACTAGAACTTATTTCTCCTATATAGCTGTAATTTTGTATCCATTGACCACCCTCTCCCTATGCCCCCTTCTCCATACCTTCCCATCCTCTAGTAACCACTGTTCTTCTCTCTATCTTAAGCTATTCCTGAACTAACATTTGCTCAAATCATATGAAAGAACTATTTTTCATTTCTATGTGATGTTGTAAGCATGAGATATTTTTGAAACTCAAAATTTCTCCCACATCAAGATGAGAAAACAGCATGTTTTCAGAATATGTTGGCTTAGCCAAGTACCCTGACATGCTTGATGAAATGGTATTATCTGAGTCCATAGTCTCCGTTTTGGAGAAGAAAGAAAATCAGGGAGATGAGCAGAGTTTTATAGCATATATATAAGCAAATGGGCCAGACAAGTACCTGCATGA
Source organism: Galeopterus variegatus (assembly GCF_000696425.1). Taxonomy (NCBI): domain Eukaryota; kingdom Metazoa; phylum Chordata; class Mammalia; order Dermoptera; family Cynocephalidae; genus Galeopterus; species Galeopterus variegatus. The sequence goes on from NW_007734931.1 coordinate 74,052, forward strand.
GGCAAAATTGGCTCAATATTTGTTTACTCTTTCCTGTCATGCTTGACAAGAATTTTAATTAGGTTCAATTTTTCTTTATCCAATTTTCTCGGTTCTAATTGTCACCATAGGTTTCTGAGAAATGAAAATGACTTGTGACAGGTCATGCCATTAGAAATGACACTGAAATGGTCCACAAGTCCCTTGAAAAACTCCTTAGAAAAGGCCCCTAGAGAACTGTATAGTTTCTATAAACGAGATCTTTTTTGTTTTCACTATTATTTATTTTGTATACTTCCTAAAGCATATCATTATTCAGCAGTTCACATTTTGTTTGTTTCTTCTGTCACTCAGTTTTAAATTGAATTTATATTTCTCTAGCAGATACATGGCATGGTGACTAAAAAATTTTTTTTTAAATTTTATTATATGTTTACTTAGTCTGTATCTCAGTTTCCAATGGGGTAGTCCTTGGATCAACCTCCTAAATTTGTTTGTTGTGAGTTTTAAGTAACAGTATGTAAAAAGCAAACTGCCTGGCATCCATTGGTCATTAGCACATTTTACTTTTTTAAAGTTGATTTTAGGTCTAGTTTATGAAAAGAAGGAAGAGTAACCTCAGCTGATGGTAGGATTCTCTGCACCTACCTTGGAGGATATCCTTGGATCTCTGATTCTAGAAGTCACCCCACAATGCCACCTCTGGTTGTGCAAATTGTGTGCTGCCTAGGTCTAGGGGCTTAATTCACACATACCTGAGGTTTAAGGCAGCTTTTGCTTAGAAGTCACTGCCTTCCTAAAGTTCCCTCCTAGTTGATGGACATTTTGGAAAGATACTTTAAAGATCTCTCAGTTGCTACTTTTGACTTCTTTTCTGTTATCCATCTTGCTGCCTCCATTTGCAGTTTCACTGCCTGCTATTTGGTTTTCATCACTCTGGGCTTTTGGATTGACATTTGTTTGGACGATGTGCTTGTTTTGTGTTGGACTCTTATCATTTAAATGCCCTTGATGCCATATCCTGCTGCCGTGATTTATCTCTTCCCAAATCAAATTTAGTTGCTGGTACCTGGATTTCCTTCTTGCCTGGAAATAAATTCTACACACTTGACTTTCATTTTTCCCTAGTCCCTGGAGAGAACCACACTTCTTAGAATCTGTGGCTCTTATGCTGCCCCAACCTAGAGGAGGGGGTTCCCCATTGCCCTTTTTCATTCTTGTTAACTCATGTTTCTCCAAGTGTGATCCACAACTGTTGCGGACTCACCTGGGAGTAGGCTGCAGGAATCTGAATAGTAAGCTTCTGGGTGATTCTTTCTCACTTTAAATTATGAGAATGACTACTTTAAAATTTATTCTACTCTACCATTAGCTGGCAGCTTCCTCCTGTTTGATACCTTGCCTCCTTTTTCAAGACTTCAGCATCCCCTTATCACCTATATCTTCCCACCACTTCATCTACTGTTGTATCCACATCAGCGTTTGTACGCTCTGCCTTATTTCTGCTACTTAGAATGAATTCTTCCTGCTCCTATAGAAGGCCAACCGTACCACAAGTGCTCTGGATACCATCTCTTCCTATTTGCTCAACAATTTTTGTCCTACAATTATTCCTCTTGTCTCTCACAGCATTAATTTTTCCTTCTTTATTGGGGCATCTCCCATCTAAATATAAAACAGAATAAAAACCACCAAAGAAGAAAACAAACACTTTTCTAATCCCCACATTCCATACACCCCAATTTTCCTTCTGTCCCATTTACCTTCTCTGCTTTACAGCAGAACTCCTCCAAAGAGTTGTCCATCATCACTGTTTCTACTTTTCTACCTCTGATTTTTTCCATTCCCTCAGTTTCCCCCCTACTGCTGTACTTAAATTCCAATTGTCATTGTCACCAAAGACCCCCATGGTGATGAATGCACTGGTCAATGTTCAGTTCTCATCTTAATGATTCTCTTTGCACAGTCTGTGAGGCAGTCAATTACTCCCTCTCTCTTGAAGCATTTTACTCGTTTGGCTTCTGGGATATCACCGTCTCTTCACTTCCCTCCACGTTCAATATTCTCTCCCTCACCCTCTCCTTTGCTAACCTCTCTCCTAGTTTTGATGTTTAAGTGCTATGGTGCTCAGACTCTGGATTCATATTCTTCTAACTATACTTACCCCCTGGCTGATCTAGTCTACTCTTGTGATTTTAAAGACCATCTGTTTCCTGATAACTCCCAAATTTCTGTCTCTGGCTCTCAATACTCCCCTGAGCTCCAGACTGCTATATCTAACTGCCTTCTCAACGTCTCCACTGGGATGGCAAACAGGCATTACAAACTTAAGACATCCCAGACTGAATTATTACATAATAAGCCAAATGTCCACTGAAATGCCTGGCACATGGTAGGTGCTCAATAAAACTGAGGACTTCCCTTTGAAAGTATGAATATGTACTTTAGAAAAAAGAAAGCAGATGAGGACAAAGTAATAAAAATAAAAACATAATTCTCGGGCTGGCCCGGTGGTGCACTGGAGAGTGCGCCGCTTGGGAGCGCGGC
>NW_007734931.1:77043-85262 GCF_000696425.1 Galeopterus variegatus
AAACATAATTCTCGGGCTGGCCCGGTGGTGCACTGGAGAGTGCGCCGCTTGGGAGCGCGGCAGCACTTCCACCGAGGGTTCGGATCCCATGTGGAGACCGGTTCCGAGCGCGAAAACATAATTCTCGGGCTGGCCCGGTGGTGCACTGGAGAGTGCGCCGCTTGGGAGCGCGGCGGCACTTCCACCGAGGGTTCGGATCCCATGTGGAGACCGGTTCCGAGCGCGGTGCGGGCATGACACCGAGGGTTGCGATCCCGTTACCGGTCAGTAAAAAAAAGACAAAAAGGAAAAAAATATATATATATATAATTCTCGATTTTTAATTCTTACCATCTTTTACCTTAATCTTTCCCTTCTCACTAAATGACACTACCTATAGCACAGGTTACAAACCCAAGAGTTGTCCTTATTCCCACACTTTCTCTCATATCTTACTTCCCATCTATTAGTAATATGTGTAACTTTATAGTCTTGAATCTTACCATTTTTTGCTACCTCACCAACCCCTCCTTAGTTCGAGATGCCATTTTCTTTTTACTTGGACTTCAGCAATCACTTCCTGAATAGTGTTCTAATACCTTCTCTTGTCTCACCTAGTCTTCTCTCAGAGAGTAGCTAAGATGATCTTTAAAATGTAAATTGGATTACTGTCCTCTTCTACTCAAATACCCAATGGCTTCCCATCACACTCAGGACAAAATCCAAGGCTCTTACTCAACCGCACATGCCCTGGCATGGTTAATTGCTCCTTGTCTCTTCTTCCCCAGCCACCATCTTTTCCACTTTCTGCCACACTTACTATGCTCCATCATGTAGGCTGTGTTGTTCCTCAGATGTGCTAAACTGACTTCTACCTCGCAGCCTTTGCATTTTCTATTTCCTGTGGCATTAAACTCTTTCTTCAAGTAGCTCCGTTGTATTTTTTTTCTTCCACTTTTATGACATTTCTTTCAATACAACATCCTGAGAAAGATCTTTCCTGTGTACCTTAGCTAATAGATCCCACTCCTTCACTATTTATACTCTTACCCTGTTTTATTTTTTCTATTCCACTGTCAAAGAAAATAACATGTTTGGTTAAGGCACCTAAAATGAAACCAAGAGGCCTCTTCAGCTTGAGCTAGGCAGGTCTTAGGAACACTGTGAACTTTTGCACTAAGCCACATTACCTTTGCATTCAGCCAATCACAACAGCCCAGCTTCGGCCAACACAGGCTGCAGCTGAACACACCGTGCCCAAATAAGGTAAGCACTGAGCTCTAGCTGATCACCTTGTTTCTGTACGTCACTTCCTTTTCTCTGGCTATATATATGACCTGCACATATGGTAGAGTGAAGCATTCTAAACAATTATTGGTCCAGGCTGCTTCCAGTAATCTGATTTACATTTAAGATTTAAGCCAATTAAGATTTACAAAACTAGATTTGTTGTAATTTTTTTTAACACCACTTATTACTACTTTACATTATATTATATATTGATGTTTATGTATTGTTATCACGTGTTAGCCGCTAGTTTATAAATGACATGATGGCACAGGTTTGTCTGTTTTGTTCATTGCTACATCCCTAGCTTCATGAATAGTATCTGATATATATTAGCTTCTCATTTTATATTTGTTGTATAAATAAACAAGCTTCTCAAATATGTCATATTGTCCAGACTTCAATGTTATTGCAATTGTCATTATAAAGATGACAAATATCTAAGGCTTATACTTATTCAGTGACTTATCCAAGGTTGTATCTCAAAGGTCTAGCTTAATCCAGGTGACATTAATTTCATCATTTTGTATGTCACTTGATATTTATTGCTTTATCATCTAGTATGCTTGTTTTTAAGAAAAACATGAGACTATTTATTTTGAAATATTTTCCAAACAAAGTGTTTCTTAGAATTTACAGCTTACGTAAATGTCTTATTTTCATCTGATAAAACAGCTGGGTGTTTTCAAAATACTGTCCATTACTTCTAATAAAGACTAAAAGAAGGTTCAGAGTCTTCCCTGGTGATGCCATGCAATGTGGATTTATGCATCTTAAAGAGGTTCTGTCCACCAAATATATTTGCACTTAAGGCATGCAGGAGAAAGCATTCACAACTGTGCGTAATGTTTTACTTCACTGAGCAGATGAACAGAGCCTCAATCATTGCCAAGTCTAGACTTTATTTTTTTAATGAATAATCAGCCTGAAGTTATAGAGTTAGATCAACTGTATATTAATAGTTACATTAGTTTGTTCGGAAACTGCTAGGACATTGGTTACATCCGAGAGGTTTTCAGAAATGCAAATTGTTCAAATGAGGCACAGATTTTATAGTGTTTTTAAAATTGATCCAGAATGAAATTCTTAAGAGTATGACTACATCTATCATCTGTAGTCTAGGAGTTCAGGGTGGAAAGTAAGAGACAAAGGAAGCAGGAGTATCCCTTTGAAGGAGTTGGTATCACAGAAAGGAAATCAACTGCTGGTTCTTAGAATGCATAACAGAAATATAACCTATCAAGAAATTTGATAAAATGGACAGCTATCTGGTAAAACATAAAATGACAAAATTGGAGCAAAAATAGAAAAATGGAATAGTTTAACAATTAATAAAATAGAAATGTTGATCCCAAACCACCCTTCCTCATTATCCTTCCCAAAAGGCCCAGGAACAATTGCTTTTAAAGATGAGTTCTACTAAACTCTCATGAGATAGATAATTCCTATCTTATAGAAATTATTGAAAAAATAAGGGGAAAATGCTTAAATCATTTTATAGCCATAGTAGTAACTCAACTCGAAAACTTCGTAAAGGCAATTAAAGAAAGAATATGAGAGGTCTACCTCACTAATTAAATCATAATGAATATCCAGATAAAATTCTTGGCTAAACTAAACAAATAGTGTATTGAAAGGTAGTGTATTATGATCAAGGAGAATTTATTCCAGAAATGTAAGGAAATTTTAACATCAGAAAAACTTGCAAATATGTTTAATCATCTTAGTAGCACAAAGGAAAAAATATCATATAACAATTAAAATACTGTATTAAAATTTAATTATTTGTAAGTTTTGACAAGCTCTTTAAAAATGTAGGGCAAGAATCCACATAAACAATTATCTTTCATTTGTGATTTTTTAAAAAACCCTAAAAAACTAGATATTTGATAAACTTTAATTAAAAATAAAAAAATTATAACACCCACAATTCTTAGTGGGAAAATATTAAACACATTTCCTTTAAGTTGGAAACAAGATAAGTTTAGCAACTATTTCAACCACTAATCAACAGAGTACTGGATGTCCTAGATAATGCAATACAAGAAGAAAAAATAATTAAATAGTATATATTTTGAAAGAAAAACATAAACTATGATTATTTGTAGAAAATGTGACCATCTGCATATAAACTCAAGAAATTAATTTGCAAATTATTAAAATTAATAACATTTAGCTAAGCTGCTGAAGAAAAAATAAATCTAAGAAAATCAATAGGGTTTCTTTACTAAAGATATGCAGAAAACAAAAATGCTATTATATGAGCATTAAAAATCTATAATTTATCTAGGATTTACTTTATTGATGAATGCAAAATAGCTTTATTAAAGCAATTTTAAAATTTATTAAATATTATACAAAATATCAGAATAAAGGGAGAGAAGTACTGTTTTTGACAAATTATATAATGTCTGCTATGGATTGAATTGTGTCCACCAAAGTTGAATGTATTAGAAACTTAACCCCCACTGTGACAGTGTATAGAAAGTGGGAAATCCTATTATGGTAGTTGAAAGATGGAGCCTTGAAGAGGTGATTGGATTGTAAGGCCTGTACCTTCATGAATGGATTGATCCATTCTTGGAATAATGGGAGTGGTTCTGGTCCCATGTAAGACCCAGTGTGGCTGTAACAACCAATAAGGCCCTCACCCAGATGTGCTCCCTGCACTTTGGACTTCCCAACCTCCAAAATTGTGAGCAATAAATATCTTTTCTCTACAAATTACTCGGATTGAGGTATTTCTATTATAAGCATCACAAGAGAAGTAGTGCAACATCTTTACAACTTTCCCAAAAGAATAAAAAATTTGGTGCCAATTCTGCTAAAAATTACAGCAGACCTTTGGAGGCAGACTTGAAAAACTGATTCTAAAATGTATATGAAAGATAAATTTTCACAAATAGTGAAGACTACTTGAAAAAAAAAAAAGTAAAATGGAGGTTTAAGACTAACTGGGCATTAAGACAAACTGTAAAAATATATTAATAAAAACAGTGTGGTACTGATATGTTTATAGGCAAATGGATTAGCGAAATAAAACAGAGAGCTATAAAACAAATACACACACACAGATACAGTATGCACATATAATTTTTATGGGGTACAGGAGTCATAAAAAGTCAAGGGAGAAAGAATGGAATTTTTGTTCACATTGCTGGGAAAGAAACATTCACTGTATGGAGAAAAATAAAGTTGTATCCCTACCTTGCACAGTATACAAATATAAACCATAAGTAAGTTAAAACTCAGACTTGAAAAATAAACCATAAAGCCAATAACCAGTTGAAGAAAATGTAGAAAAATATTTTTGCAAACTTCGGGTGGGAAAACATCTCTTAAATAACAATGAAAAAGTACAAACCTTAAGGACAAAAACAGATAGGATTTAACTCAATCAAAATTTATACTTCTAGAGAAAATGCTACAGACAAAGTTAACAGGTGGGTGATAACTAATAAGAGAGTAATGATTGAATATAATAGAAAATCAAGTAGAAAAATAATACCAATAAACGAACCAAAAGAGAAATCATGCTCATTATAAATTTATCATGAGACATTCAAACTTACAGTAACCTGAAAGATACAAATTAAAATAACTTTATACCCATCAGTTTAACAAAAATATAAAATTAGATTATGCCAAGTGTTCTCAAGATTTTGAGGAGCCCTCATACACTATTAGTAAATGTTTAACAAGGCGGAGCTTTCTGGATGGTATTTTGGTACAACATGGTAAAATAAGTTATGGTATCTCTCGCAAATAAATAATCCTGCTCTTTTGTGTATACGTAGAGAAGCTCTCCTACAACTCCATGAGAGGACAGGTATGAGGGAGTTCACTAGATCATTGCTTAGGGAAGTAGAGTTGGATGTTTATTACATAAATGTGGATGATCAAAATGCAGTGGATGAATTTACAGTGCTGAATTTTTTTAAAAAGTGAGAATTAGAACAAGATATTTTTTACATAGATTAAAAAAATAAACACAAACAAAGTTTTTTTCAGGGATATATGCATATCTAGGAACACATTGAATACTTTAAAGGCAGGGGTGGTAGATAAATGACAAGGGGAGGGCAATAAAGGAGAGTCTCCAAAATGAGTCTAATAAGAAGGGGACTTGCTGGGATAACATGGTACAACTTGCAGTGAAGTGAGGGGCATGAATTACTAAAGTGTTTGTACCTGCTGTCCAAGAAATAAAATTGACTGAGAAACCACTAAGACATTTTACCCAGAATTATTTCATTGTGAAACTGTGCTCTACTTTTGTTCTTTGCCATCAGGATTTCTCAGGAGTTCAGTCTGTTAGAGACTTAATGTTTCTCTTTTGCCAAAAAATATACATTTTTCTCGCAAAACATGTGGAACATTCATTAATATTAATAGGAGTTGAGGATATACTTGAGGGAAATCAATAAATATCTAGTGAAATATTAACAAAGCCCGTCTTCACATACCATATATCATTTCTTCACAACTGTTGCACTTTTACAGATGCTTATTTATTTATATGGCTCAAAAACTCTCGCCAATTGCTCAGAGAGTACACTTTCAGTGTTCTCACTACAAAACAATGATAAATATGTGAGGTAATGCATATATCAGTTCAATTAATTTAGCCATTCCACAATGTATACATATTTCAAAACAACATGTTATATGTGATAAATATATACAATTTTTATTTGTCAATTAAAACAAAAACAAAAACTAACTCTCACTAGCAAAATCTACATAATAGTACCTAAAGCTATTTGGCAGACATCAGTAAAGATACATACCCCTATCACAATAGTGGCATAAATATAACATACATACATATATATACACACACACACACATATATACACACATACATCCTGCACCTTGAGGTGCGTGGAACAGATGCTTAGCAATTCTCAAGTGTCCGAATGTAGGCATGAATATGTTAAGTAATTTAAAAGATGATTAAAATATAGAGCAATTTTTAGGCTCTTCACTAAGGCCTTACCAGGCCTGCTGCACCCAGAGAACTAAGTGCTGAGTTGTGTATTACAAGATGAAATGTGTGCTAAATTTACAGAATTTGAATACTGGCCAAGTATTCAAGATGATGGAAACTGTGAGGAAACTTTCAAGGCAACTTTATATAGTGAAAAGAAATCTGGACTAAAATTGTGAAGACTGGCCTAGGACTTCCCCATGATGCTTTCTCCTAACTTGAAACATCACATGATATCCCTGAACCTAGTTTTATCACCTGTAAAATGGTGGATAAATAGTTCATACTTACACGGTTATTGTGGGTATCTAATGGCGTAACAAATATGAAAGAGCTTAGCAAACCTGAACTGTTACAATATAAAGGGTTATATTAGGGAAACCAGCAGCAATCATGATTGTTTAACCTCCCCTTACTGTCACCTTACTTGTTTGAAGGTGAAAAACAAAGCAAAGAAAAAGGTGGGAATCAAAGAAAATCACTTTGAAAGTATGACAAAAGCAGAAGAAATTCTGGAGAATTTGCATCCATTTGGAAGTTGAGGAGAAAAGTCATATCAGCCCAAGAAGAATTTAGCACCAACTTCCATGGGCTTCGTCCTTTCCCCTTTCCTTCCAGCCTTAAGCCCTGAAGTTTAAGTTCATTTCCAGGCCAGTTTGCAGTCTTCAGCTAGGTCAGAGTTGAACATCTCTCACCTCGAAGGATGGATATTATAGTACAGAAAGAATCTATAAATAGTAAGGGTGACCATAATTTTTTTTTTTTTCCATTCTGGGACTCTTAAGAGTTTATAAGAAGTGCATACTCACTCGGGCTATTCCCAGCAACTGTGACATAAAGTCATTCTACATCAAACTCACATTTGTGTTTCCAGGTCTCATAGGTTTATGGGTGAAGTCAATTCACAAACACAATAGTAAAATTGAATTTCTCTAATGCTGTCCTCACTACCACAATTATGCGAATCATGGGAACTTTAGTACTCTTTGAATTTTGCCCCTTCCCAGCTAGTTTATGTAGTCTCCAGAGAGTAACTCCAGTATTTGCGAATGCATTCCTCTTAGCTAACATAGGAATTTTCACCATTTCCTTGGGGAAATGTAACGAATGTGGTAAATGTAACCATTTCCACTGTCACAATATGGTACCAGTCTTTTTCACTTTATTCAGACATTGAGTCTCTGGTTGCCATGGAGTCTCTGATATTCTCACCCCTGATGTTTTCTTGCCTTCTCCTCCTTTCCTGACATGAGTTTGTCAGCTTTATACAACCCCTTGTGTGCATTCACAGTATCACAGCCATCCTTTCTTACATTTATTCTTTATATCTCCTTGTTCTCTACAGGCTATAAGACATTGATTTCAAGTTCTCAATCCAAATTTCAGCAGAATCACTTTTATTTTTAACCATTGCTTCTGGCCAAGACTCTGGCACACGTTCCTGGAGGAAAGCATTGAATAGTTGGATAATACAAGTCACTCAACCACTACTGCACTGAAACCAATACCTCTGCCCTATAACTGGGTATCCGTCTTTGTAACAGGTTTTCTCTTTCATCCATAGACTGATTTTTTTTGGAATGATCTTTGGCTCTTCATAAAAATGCAAACATGGTGGGCATCTTTCATCAGATTCAGATATGTCCCAACTTTTCTTGTGTGAAACTAAGGTCTAAGTCAGTAAAACAATTTATTTATTTATTTTTTCCTGTGATATTTATTTATTTATTTATTTATTTTGTCAATATACAATGTAGTTAGTTATTGTGTCCCATCACCAAAACCTCCCTCCCTCCTCCCTCTCCCCCCTCCCACCCAGATGTGTCCCCTCCATTTTCTTGTTGTAGGAGCTTCAAAAAAAAAAAAAAAGGTTTAGGTTGTTAAATCTTCTTCTCCCCCCCACCCCCGTTTTTTGTTGTTGTTGTTGTTGTTGTTGATGTTGTTGTTGTTGCTGTTTGTTTGT
>NW_007734932.1:0-5884 GCF_000696425.1 Galeopterus variegatus
CATACCATGCTCTTGGATGGGAAGAATTAACATTGTAAAAATGTCCATTCTACCCAAAGCAATCTACAGATTCAATGCAATCCCTATCAAAATACCAGTGACATTCTTTATAGAAATTGAAAAAGCAATCTTAACATCCATATGGAACAGCAAAAGACCCTGAATAGCCAAAGCAATCCTCAGCAAAAAAGTTAAAAAGTAAAGCTGGAGGCATTACACTACCTGACTCCAAACTATATTACAAAGCTATTGTAAACAAAACAGCATGGCATTGGCATAAAAACAGACTCTTGGACCAATGGAACAGAATAGAAAGCCCAGGAATCAACACAAATACTTATAGCCAACTGATCTCTGACAAAGATAATAAGAACATACATTGGGGGAAAGACTGCCTTTTCAATAAATGTGCTAGGAAAATTGGACATTTATATGCAGAAGAATGAAACTGGACCTGTACCTCTCACCATATACCAAAATCGACTCAAGATGGATGGAAGACTTAAATATAAGACCAGAAACCATAAAATTACTAAAGGAAANGTTTCAGGTCTTATACTTAAGTCTTTAATCCATTTTGAGTTGATTTTGGTATATGGCGAGATGTATAGTTCTAGTTTCCTTCCACTACACATGGTTATCCAGTTTTCCCAGCACCATTTACTGAAGAGGCTGTGCTTTCTCCAGTGTATGTTTTTGTGCCTTTGGGATGCCTGGATAAGGAAAATGTGGTATACATACACAACAGAATACTACTCAGTCATAAAAAAGAGTGAAATTCTGCAATTTGCAGCAACATGGATGAGCTTGGAGAATATTACACTAAGTGAAATAAGGCAGAAACAGAAAGAGAAATACTGCAGGTCTTCACTCACAAGCGGGAGCAAAGAAAGGGAGCGAGGGAGGGACAGAAGGAAGGAAGAAGCAACCACAATAATGCATTTGACTTTCAGAAGGAGGGAACAGATCTATAGTTACTAGAGGTGGGAAATGGGGAAGGGGGCTAGGGAGAAATTAGATAATGGACACAAAGAATAATTATGATTTGTAATGATGAACATGCTAATAACACTGATTTGAACATCACATATTGTAAACAAATATTATAAACAAAAACAAAAAACAGCCAATTCTGAACTCCCACAAATATGTATAATTATGTTTCAATTAGAAACTTAATTACAGGAAACCTGAACTCTACTGTCTAGTCTGCAAGAAATGTGTATAGTTAACATTTATTAATAATTTGCACTTAAACCACCACTCCACACTGTTCCTGCCTGAAACGTTAGGGGACTCAGATATCTCTTCTCTATACAATTAAAGCACCATGGTAAACTTATATACCTACCAAGGCAAGCCAAGTTACATGGAGAGAACAAGCCCTTCTACATGGCAGAGGCACTGCTGAACTCCATGGAAAGTGAGAATGTGGACCCAGAACTGCAATAATTCTACATATCAAAAGAAGCTAAAAACCGTAACTTTAATATAAAATCTGAATTTTAAATACTATTTCAAAAAATTTTCAAGTATGTCTTCCTTTGAGAAATGTCTATTCAGCTCTTTTGCCCATTTTTAAATCAGGTTACTTATTTATTTATTTATTTATTTTTGCTAAGTTGTTTGAGTTACTTGTATATTCTGGATAAAATCCCTTTTCAGATGCATGATTTTCAAATATTTTCTCCCATTCTGTAGGTTGTCTTTTCACTCTGTTAATTATTTCCTTTGGTGTACAGAAGCGTTTTAGTTTTTTATAAGCCCATTTGTTTATTTTTTCTTTTATTGGCTGTGCTTCTGACATCTTATTCATAAAGTCTTTGCCCAATCCTACATCCTGAAGCATTTCCCCTATATTTTCTTCTAGGGGTTTTATAGTTTCAGGTCTTATACTTAAGTCTTTAATCCATTTTGAGTTGATTTTGGTATATGGCGAGATGTATAGTTCTAGTTTCCTTCCACTACACATGGTTATCCAGTTTTCCCAGCACCATTTACTGAAGAGGCTGTGCTTTCTCCAGTGTATGTTTTTGTGCCTTTGGGATGCCTGGATAAGGAAAATGTGGTATACATACACAACAGAATACTACTCAGTCATAAAAAAGAGTGAAATTCTGCAATTTGCAGCAACATGGATGAGCTTGGAGAATATTACACTAAGTGAAATAAGGCAGAAACAGAAAGAGAAATACTGCAGGTCTTCACTCACAAGCGGGAGCAAAGAAAGGGAGCGAGGGAGGGACAGAAGGAAGGAAGAAGCAACCACAATAATGCATTTGACTTTCAGAAGGAGGGAACAGATCTATAGTTACTAGAGGTGGGAAATGGGGAAGGGGGCTAGGGAGAAATTAGATAATGGACACAAAGAATAATTATGATTTGTAATGATGAACATGCTAATAACACTGATTTGAACATCACATATTGTAAACAAATATTATAAACAAAAACAAAAAACAGCCAATTCTGAACTCCCACAAATATGTATAATTATGTTTCAATTAGAAACTTAATTAGAAAAATAAATATGAACACTTACTGATTTCAAAGGTAGTTTCCAATTATTGAAGTTTATATTGTACATATATTTCAAAAATTGAATAACATACAGAAGCACAAAAAATATTAATATTTTTACCCAAAATAATGCAATCCTATTATATGTGATGGCTTTTGATGTGTCAACTTGGATGACAGTCCTAAGAATTCCCTTTGTTTCACTATGCTTCCATTTAGAATAGGGTACAGAGTATATTCTTTTTTGAGCTTTGGAAGATGAAAGAGAAGCAGGAACCACTACGCAGCATACACACATCTCACAGTTATTCAATCAAATAGTAATCTAGATGCTGCTGTAAATGATTTTGCAGATGTGATTAAAGACACTGTAATCAGTTTAAGTTAGTCAAAATGGAGTATATCCAGGGTGCACCCTACAGAATCAGAAGGAAGTCCTCAGCTTAGGACTTCCCTGAAGGGAGAGATTCCCTTCTCCAGACAAAATGCTTCAGATTGTTCTAGGGGTTCCCGATGACCTGTGATCTTTTCTTCCTTAATGTCAGTCTGGTGGACTTCAGGCTTTCTTAGTTAGTCCCTACAATTGCATAAGTCAATTGCTTTCACTAAATCCTGTATCTGTATCTATATCTATATCTACAAGCCTAACTATATCTGTATCTATGTATCTCTCATACTGCATCTGCTGGTCTGTAAGAATCCTGACTCATTCAGAATTTGGTACTGAAAGTGGTTCCAGAGGAAAATAATCTTAGGAATATCTTACCTGAAATGATTCTTGGTTTTCTGGAATTGGTGCTCTTATCAGATTAGACTTAAAGGCAAAATGACCCTGTTTCCAGTGGTAAAGAGGGCACAAGTAGTCCATAGCATTTAGTGACAGAACAGTCATTTAAATTACTTTCTTTCAATACCTGTCATTGAATACTTACAGAAGATGAGGCTCTAGATGAGTATTTTCTACCTTAGAATACTTTGGTCAGAATAAGGAGTATAATGGTTTTTGTTGGTTAGTTTGAACTGTGCTGGAGAAATCAGGAAAAGAACATGATAGGCTCATGGCTTCAAATTCCCTTCTCTAGCTTTATATAAATGCCCTGAAGTCTTCCATAACTTCTCTGAGGCATAAGTAATTTGCACAGAGAAGTGACCTAACTGACCATGTCCACGTACTCAACTACGTTACTTTCTTTTTCTCAGCCCACATATAAGACTATGGAGAGCTCCCTACAACCAGTTGACTGAGGAAGAAAAAAAACTCAGTTCTGGTTTACACATGCTCATGGAATGGCGGCACTATACAAAAGTGAACAGCTGTACCACTGCCACACCACTCTGGAACAGTCTAAAAGGCAGTGGTGAAGGGCCATCCTCCCAGTGGGCAGAACTTCGAGTAACGTGTGTGGTTTTTCATTTTGTCTAAAAGAAGGAGAGATGGCTAGAAGTACCAGTCTATATTGATTTGTGAACTGTCTTAGTCTGTTTGGGTTGTTATAACAAAATAACATAGACTGGGTTCCTTAAAATACAATTTATTTCTCACAGTTCTAGAGACTTGGAAGTCTAGGATCAAGGTGCTGGCAGATCTGGTGTCTGCTGGGGTCCTGCTCCCTTGTTCATAGATGGTGCCTTCTCACTATGTCCTCATATGGTGGAAGGTGGAAAAATGAACTCCCTTGGATTTATTTTATAAGGACACTTCCCATTCTTGAGGGCTCCACTCTCATGATATAGTAACCCCCCAAAATGTTCCACCTCTTAATACTATCACCTGGGGGGGTAGTATTTCAATATATGAATTTGCTGAAAACAGAAATGTTCAGACCATAGCAGAAACTGTTGCTAATGGTTTGGCTGAGTGGTCAGGGACTTGGAAGGAAAACAATAAGAAAACTGGTGACAAGGACATCTGGAGAAGAGGTATGTAGACAGATATCTCTAAATGGGCAAAAACTTTGTGAAGATATTTGTATATCATGTAAATATTTACCACAGAGTGACCTTAACAGAGAAGAATTTAAATAATGAAGTGGATAGGATTTGTTCTTTGGATACCAGTTAGTCCCTTTCCACAGCCACTCCTGTCATTGCTCATGCTCAAAATGGCCATGTGGAAGGGATGAAAGGCACTCATGGGTGCAGCAATACAGACTTTCACTCACCAAGACCCACCTGACTACAGCCACTGCTGAGTGCCAAAACTGCCGGCAGCAGACACCAACACGGAGCCCCTGATATGGCACCATTTCTCAAGGTGACTGGCTACATACCTAATAGCATGTTGCTTACACTGGTTCTCTTTCATGATGAAAAGGAAAGTAGCTTTCTCTTATTGACATTTACTCCATATATAGATTTGCTTCCCACATCTGCAATGCTTCTGCCAAAACTACCACCTCTGGACTTACAGAATGCTTTATCCACTATTACATTATTTGTTTTTCTTATTGAACCCTGACTGACACAGTATATACATTTTCATTTCCTCTTTATATGCTTATTCAAAGCTATCTTTTTTATATATTTCATTTCATGGTATCTAGAGTACAAGTAAGGTCTCAATTTTTAATTTATCTAAATCAAATTAAATAGGTGTCTCTAATACCCTCCCACCAATATTGACTGAGTCAAGCACCAATTTGTTCTGGTTTCTCCCCTGCATTCATTCATTCAAGAATTGGATATAAGCAGGCCCAAAAGAAGGTCCCCGACACTTCCTGATTTCATGCAGGAAAGGTCTTTCTATGCAACTGTTTTGTTTTTTCTTTTTTTCTTTGCCCTCTGCTGCTACCTCATACTGCCCTTATACATCTTATAATGGTCGAATTTTGTCCCCCGTTTAGATTCACATGTTGAAGTCCTAACCACCATTACCACAGAATGTGACTTTATTAGAAAATAGAGTCATTGCAGATGGAATTAGTTAAGATGAGGTCATATTAGGATTGATCCCTTATCCAATATGACTGGTGTCCCAATAAAAAGGGGTAAAATTCCAACACAGGCATGCACACAGGGAGAACACCACATGAAGATTAAGACAGAGATCCAGGTTCAATAAGCCAAGGAATGCCAAAGAGTACCAGCAGAGGTGAAAGATCTCTACAATGAGAACTCAAAAATGCTACAGAAAGAAATGAAAGAGGACACAAAAAGGTGGAAAGACATACCATGCTCTTGGATGGGAAGAATTAACATTGTAAAAATGTCCATTCTACCCAAAGCAATCTACAGATTCAATGCAATCCCTATCAAAATACCAGTGACATTCTTTATAGAAATTGAAAAAGCAATCTTAACATCCATATGGAACAGCAAAAGACCCTGAATAGCCAAAGCAATTCTAAGCAAAAAAAAAAAAAAA
>NW_007734932.1:6439-33577 GCF_000696425.1 Galeopterus variegatus
CTGTGGACCCAAGCAAATAAAAGCCAGCCCTCCATTTACACTGGTTCCACATGTAAGTGGACTTGTGCAGTTCAAACCCATGTCGTTCAAGGGTTAACTGTTTATTTTATTGCTTAAGTGCCTAACAGTTCTTCAATACTTTTATTATCTTACTTATGGCTGTTTACTTTTTGATCAACTCTTCAACTCACAGCAAGTTTAAAAAATATTATAGAAAAATATTAAAATAATTAAATATTTTTCTGAGTTAAAATTTCTTTTTTTTAGTTTTTATGATTTGAATAGTTTCATTTATCTTTATAACATAATTGGTAATGTCATTCGATGCTAAGATTGCTGTAAAATTTAGGGAAAACTTTATCACTTTCTTTCATATGGAAGCTATAAGGCCTGAAGATATTTAAATTTTCCTTGTGCAATAACTAGTCAAACGTGTTCAACTGACAAAATGTTCAATCAAAAATTTTTATAATCCATTTTTATCTCCAAATCCTCTTAAAGAGTTCTATTATATTTTATAATATGAAAAAACAAACTACCTTTCATTGAACAGTGCTAACTGATAATAAAATTATTGCTCCTCCTAACAAGCTATTATTAAAGTTTTTGAAACTAAGAGAAATCAAATAATTAATTAGAATGAAGCTGCTCTCATTAGGAGCTCCAGTAGTGCAACTGGTTAGCACACGGTACTTATAAAAAATGAAGCTGCTCTCTTGTCTGTACAAATTGTGTTTTTCTTTACTATTTATTTTATTTTTCTTCATTTTTTGTAGTCCTGTTTGGAAGTGTTCTGATTTTTAAAAATTTCTTTATTCCTTTCACTCTTTGTGACCAATAACTAATTTCTCAATAACCCCCTCCCTCTTTCCCACTTCTAATAACCATAGTTCTGTTCTCTTTTTTTGGTTTCTTTTTTACTTTTTACTTCTTTTCTTTTATTTTCTTCCTTCTTTCATTTTAGCTCCCACTTATGAGTAAGGACATGCAGTATTTCTCTTTCTGTACCTGGCTTATTTCACTTAATAATTTTGTCTAAGTTCATCCATTTTGCCGGGAATGTCAGAATTGCATTCTTTTTTATGGCAGAGTAGTATTCCATTGAGTACTGGATCCGGAAGTCTGTATTTTCTCTATCCATATTTTCTCTATCCAGTTATCTATCAATGGACATTTAGGTTGATTCTAATTCTTATCTACTGTAAATGGAGCTGCAATAAACATGGGAGTGCAGGTACCCCTCTGACATGACAATTTCCATTCCTTTGGGTATATACCCTGCAGTGGGATTGCTCGATCATATGGCAGTTCTATCTGTAGTTGTTTGAGAAACCTCCATACTGTTTTTCCATAATGGCTGCACTAATTTACAGTCCAACAATGGTGAAGGAGGGTTCCCCTTTCTCCACATCCTCACCAGCATTTGCTATCCTCAGTCTTTTTGATAATAGCCAGTCTAACTGGATGACATGAAATCTCAATCTGGTTTTGATTTCCACTTCCCTGATACTGAGTGCTATTAAGTATTTTTTCATGTGTCTGTTAGCCACTTATATCTCTTTGTATGAGAAATGTCTATTCATTTGAGTAGGGAATTTAATCCATTTACATTTAGGGTTGTTATCAAGAGGTACTGTCTTACTCCTGTCATTTAAACACTTTTTCTATGGTTGATGTAAATATCTTTTATTTCTTTCTCTTTTATAGTTTTTCTCCACTTTTCATTCGTTTTTTGAGGTGGTATGGTACAGTTTCTTTCTCATTTGCATATATGCTCAATCAGTGGTGTTTGGCCTTTCTAGTGTATTCTTGGTGGTGATTACTGTTTTTTGGTTTCCAGGTGCAGGATTCACTTAAGAATTCTCATAGAATTGGTCATGTGATGGTGAACTCCCACAGCTTTTGTTTGTCTGGGAAATACCCTATTTCCCCTTCATTTCTGAAGGATAGCCTTGCTGGGTAAAGTATTCTTGGCTGGCAGTTTTTTCTTTTAGTGTTTTGAATATATCATCCCAATCTCTTCTGGATCATAGAGTTTCTACTGAGAAGTCTGCTGTTAGTCTGATGGGGATTCCCTTACAGGTGATTTGATGCTTTTCCCTTGCTGCTTTTAGGATTCTCTCTTTGTTTTTTACTTTTGACAGTTTTACTGCAATGTGTCTCAGAGAGGACCTTTTTGGATTGAGTCTGTTTGGGGACCTTTGATAATCTTGGATCTGGAAGTCTGTATCTCTACCAATACTGGGGATATTTCCCCTTATTGTCCCATAGAATATATTTTTAATGGCTTTTCCTTTCTCCTCCCTGTCAGAACACCCATAATTTGAATGTTTGTGCGCTTGAGGTGCTCTGCTAGCTCCCTTAGATTTTCTTCATTTAAAAAAAATTTTTTTTTTGTCTGCTTGGGTTATCTCAATAAGACTGTCTTCAAGATCAGAAATTCTTTCTTCTGCTTGCTGCTTAAACTCTTAATTGTAGTTTTTATTTCATTAAATGAATCTTTCAGTTCCAGGAGTTCTGTTACATTCTTTTTTATGGAATTTATCTCTTTGTAAATTTCTTCCTTCAAGTCCTGGATTATTTTTCTTGTTTCATTGTGTTGTCTAACTGAATGTTCTCGTATCTCACAGAGTTTAAGATTGTTACTCAGAATTCCTTTTTTAGACATTTCAAGGGTGTCCTGTTCTATGGGGTCTGGTACTTGAGAATTATTGTGTTCCTTTGATGGTATCATATTTCCTTGTTTTCTCATATTTTCAGTCTCTCTACATTGCTTTCTAGTCATCCAGTTAAGCAGTTGCTTCTTCTATTACTCTGAAGTGGGCTTTGAGGAGACAAATTTCCTCCTCAGATGTGTTTTATATTGATTGTTAAGTAGGGTGTATTAGTATTGGTTCCGGGTAGATTCAGTATTAGAGTCTCCGGGTGGCTACTCCTGCAGTATTCAGTGTCAGAATTGTGTGTGTGTGCCTCTGTGGTAGGCACGGAGGCACTTAGTGATTTCTTGCTGGGGTTAGTTGGGATGTTGAGGATGTGGACTAGCTCTCAAGGTCTTGGGTGAAGTGCTGGGTTCCTTGTCACTCTTTGGCTGGGATGAGTGACCCTAGGTGGACTTTTGGCTCCTCGGCTAGTGTCCCATGACCCTGATTAGTGCACTGGAGTATACTAGATCTCTTCAGCTTGAATCAGTGACCCTGAGCTAGGTTTCTCTTTCCTTGTTCTTATAGACCAAGGCTTCTCCTGGCTCCTAGCTTCCTGTTCTTGGGAGATTGGCTGGTGGTTGCTGGGAATTTTCTTCCATATATTATTAGGCTATCCTGGGTTTATGTTTTCTCTGGGTTCGATGTGTATGACTATCCCTGCATGGGGCAGTCATGCTCACTGCACACGAGGTGAAATTCCCCTGTGAGTTGTATCACTGAGGTGCGGGTCTGCACTGGCTTACTTCTTTCTGGTGTCTCTTTTTGTGACTCTCCTCGTGTCAATGCATGGTGGTAGTGGTGGGTCCTGCTATCAGCCAGGCAGACTGGTGCAGCATTGGTGGTAGCAGTGTGTGTGGCTTCTGGTGGCTGCAGCAGCAGCAGCAGCAGCAGAAGTGTTGCAGGTATTAGAAGTTGGGATCTCGCACCCAGCTGGACTCGCTTCTGCTTCAGCATTGGCAGGGTATCCTGCCTTCTGCTGGTCTGGCTGATGTGGTGGTGTGGGCGGGGTTTCCAGGCCCAGTCAATCCAGTGTGATGGCTGTGACGGCAGCAACCACACCACATGCGACTATGGTGTAGGTTTTCTGCATTGCAGGGCTGGCTGGTGAGGCAGCTTGGGTGGGGGTCCTGTGCATGTCTGATCTGGTGGTGCAGTGGTGTGGATGGCCATTGGTGATGGTCACTGCACTTCAGGTGGTGGCAGCAGGGCATCCCACCCTCAGATGGGATGGCTACCATTTCAGCATTGGCAAGGGCCTTGGTCCCACACCAGATGGTCTGGCTGGTGTGATGGCTGTGGCGGCGGCAGCTGCACTGCATACAACTACAGTGTGGGGACCTGCAAGTAGCTGAGCAGGCTGTTGAGGCAGCTTGGGTGGGGGTCCCGTGTGTGGCTGGTCTGGCTGGTGCAGCAGTGTGGGCAGGGATCCTGTGTGCGGCCAGCCCGACTGGAGCTGTAGTACTGGTTTGGATGGCTTCTGGCAGCAGCAGCGGCTGGAGCCATGCTGCAGGCAACAGCTGCATGGGGAGCAGTGGAATGCACAGTGGGAAGGCAGGCAACTGTCCCGAGTCCTGACAATGTCACCAGTGAGTGCAGCACTGGTAGAGGTGGGCCTATTTGGTCTTCTGTGGGAGAAACACATCCTAGGTCTGTCTAGTCTGCCATCTTCCCACAATTCCTTTTGTCATTTTGTTATTGATATTTACTTGGCAATTATAACTCTTTTTCTTTTCTTCAAGATTTCTACCATCAACATTTTTGTTTCTATGGTGCTATAATAAAAGAGTTTTGAATATTTTAATTTTCTGTCAATCTTTTTTTTTTTTCAGTTTCCTTTTTTGGTGTCTATTAGGATACTTCCTTTACTAGAAAAGCACAGAAAGTGTTTTGAATGTTTTCATGGTCAATTTAGTTACATTGAGAACTACATTTCCCAGAATCTCCTTCTCTATATGGTTCAAGATTAGACATGGCCACAAGTAAAGCTGCACTAAATTTGGGAGGCAGAAATTAAGCATCAGTCACTATACTCTGAACTCATCATTGCTTAAAGTTAGTAAAAGAAAGACATAGAAGTGTAGGCAGGTTTCATTTTTTCTTTATTCTTCCCTGCTCCAAATCCAGCTCTCCTCAAAACTGACCCTTGTTGGCCAAACCCAAGCCCAGTACCTGACACTTCACTGTGAACTCAGAGCAGCAGTAGTCAAAAAGAACCAGCAGTCTTCCTTCAACCTATATACTAGTCCCTTTCAGAATCCCACTATAGCAGCTCTGTGTAGTTCATTTTCAGATTTGCTCACCTGTGCCAAGACTGGTATTGGACATTTTCTGATCTTTTTATTTTCACTTTTGGATACTTACTTTTCCAACATCTCCAAAAATTATGCAAGTTCCATATTCCATTATATACATAATTAAACCATTATATACATGATTAAACCATGACTGGTATACAAAGTTAACCAGAAATTATCACATACATAAGACCAGAACAAATATATTTTAAAATTGTTGTTCCACTCTTTTGAGTTAAATATTTTTGTAATCAGTTCCTCTTATCCTACATACCTTGACTTATTGATAAATATGTGTAGGAATTTGGTCCTTGAATCACTTCAGACACAGCAAAAGGACATAATATATGACACAACAACATTTTTTATATGCCGTTTCATTAGGAAATTCCAGATTACATCAGGATGAAATGCATGAGATGTGCTGATAAAATCTATATGTACAATGCATAACACATTCTAATTTACATGCAGGCAGATATACTCACTTTTGCAGTACCATTAACTGGTTAGTGCTCTATAAATAGCAAAATGCTAATAAATTCTATTTCACATGGTTCTCAACAAAGAAGGAGGGAAAGCCTGGTGTACTTATACACTGTACGATTGAGTATATTTCTATGAAGATAGAGTATCTGTATTGACTGGCTTGATGGGATCTGAATCTTCTGTTTATAATTTTACACAGATGATCACTAAAGAATTTTTCACTTACTTGTATCTGGTTTAATACATTTCAAACTTGGTTTCTCTTTCTCTGTCCACATATTTCTGAGACAAGTGCCATAGAACACCTTTGTATCCTTATGCTACCTCTGGTCGTGTACTTTTTTTGCCATGAAGTCGCATGAGTCAGCATGCTGGGTATTAGCAGCATTCTTTGATGCTATTCCAACAGTAGCAAACTCAGCAATTGCTTAACTAAGAATGGAAGTGACCTTGACTCATTATAAATATATGCCACAAACCCAAATAAAATTATTCTCAACAATTAGCTGCAGTGCTCTTAATGCTTAATAATTCTCCTAAATGCTATGCTTACAATATTTCCTACTGTGTTTAGTTGATTTTTGTGTGTGTGTGATAATTGTTTTTTATTTTCATTACTTTCCGTTCTCCAATCATTTCTGTATAACATGAGGACTTTGATTAGATAGATACTAAGTAAAAATCAATTGATTTATGCATATATTTATGCTTTTTGAATTTATTTATATTATTTTTAGATCCATTTTAATTTTATCTATCTATCTATCTATTTATGTATTTATTGTTTTTATTGGTTATGAATATTCATGGGGTACAAAGCAAATTGTCAACACTCGTGCCTAAGATGTGAAGGCCAGATCCATACTGGCAGCATGTCCATTACCACAAATTGAGATTTTGTGTTTTTAGCATTCAGTACTTTACTGTATTGAGTGAGTATATTTTGTTTTGTTCTGTTTTTGCTTAGTTTTAGAACTCCTGTGCTTACTTTGAGGCAGAATCAAGAATTTTTATGATTTCTATATTAGTGGAATAACATTTTCCTGATCCACTCTTCACCAAGTGTGCCGTCCTTTAAGGATCTAAAGTTCATGAGGGGTCTCAGTTCTTGTTCCTCATATTTTATGGATGCCTGGCATCCTCTCCTCTCCTTAAGACTGACCATCAAGACCAACTACAGCTATCACCACACTTGTGGCAATAGATTCAGTTTTGTTTTTGAATTGGCTAGTATGGTTATTAGTGCCTTCTAGTTCTGGACACCTGGTGATTTTCCCTTTTACTTTTCCTAGTGGGCTCAGCAATTACATTGAAAAGAATTTAAAATAATTATTTCCTTTAGTCAACATTCCTATGAAATTGTATTGACAAATTTCCAGGGTACCTAGGTTGCCATATTTTCAGAACTGGGAATCAGTGCATCCCAATTTAAACACGCCCATATGTATATTTGGCTGGATACACATGGCATGGTGTTAGAGGCTGTAATAGGATGGCCCCTGGGAAATTAACACTTCCCATATTATTGTGTACAAAATAGATCTTCAGTAAGAAAAGTGCATATTGAAATGTGTTTGTTAAAGATCAATAAAAGCAGTAAATTAAATACTAGAGGTTAATGTTTTTGGATGCATTTAGCAAACTCAAGTTATTAATTGAATTCATACTTAGAAGAGTTGCCCTGGGAATTCCACATCCAGAAAGTGAAAAGAATAATGATCTAGTACTGATGCCCAAAACCAGCCGACTGGATTTTTGTATGGTCAGTAATTTCTTTTATTCAGCAGAGAATTACTGCCAAGTTTCATATTGAAGAAAATAGCAATGATTCCCTACTGTGTGTTAGAAAAGTTGCAAGAAAGCGACTCGGGCTCTAAGTAATCAGTGCAGAAGAGATCAGCTGCATTAACACCATCAATCAAAATTCTCCTGAATCAAGCCTCTCCAGAACTGCTCTTTCCTCTTTATAAAAGAACAAAGATAACTTGGTTTGAATATCCCAAATCTATTTTGTAAACAGACAAACCAAATTGCTCAAATTCAGCAAATACAATACAAATGTTTGCTGACTGGGATTTTTTTAAAATTGTTTTTCTTTGGGTAGAGATGGGAACATATGCCTTCTTTTGAGGTAGTAAATTACAAGTAAGTTTCAAACAGATTTTAAAGCATCCAATTTTGAGTTAATCACATTATATGTCCCCTTGTGCCTTAAAGAAAATTATAGGTTGTTTTGTTTCAATTTCTTTATTCATGAATTTGATATATTTATTTTCATCACAGAGTAAAATAAAGAATAAATACAACGAACAAAATCATTGAAACAGTTTTATTTTTATAAAATATGAAAGTGCCATGTATTAGTAATGCACTACACATCTATATCTCTCAAAACTGAGTATTGAGATTTTTTAATAAAATGCAATGGGCTTGCAAATCAAAAATGAAAAAAAAACAACAACCTACATAAAAATGGGCAAAATACATGAATAGACATTTCATACACACACACACACACACACACACACACACACACACACACAGATATAAGACCATAAGCTTATGAAAGGTACTAAGCATTTTTAGGATCATGAAAATTAAAACCTCAATGAGATACCATATCTTACCTACTAGAATGATTAAAATAAAAAAGATTGAAACTGTGGTATATCTACACAATGTAATCCTACCCTGCTGTAAAAAAAAAATGAAATACTACCATTCACAGCAACATGGATGGACTTAGAGAAAATTATATTAAGTGTAATAAGCCAGGCACAGAAAGAGAAATACCACATGTTCTCACTTATTTGTAGGAGCTAATAAAAATAAATAAATAAATATAAAAACAAACTGGGGGGAGAAAAAAAAGACACAACAATCACAATAATTCCTTGAACTTGTTAACATAAGTGAACAGGTGAGAGGGAGATGGGGAAAGGGGTGGGAGAGGAGTAATTGGTAAAGGGACATGAAAATCAACTACATTGTATATTGATAAATTAAATAATTAAAAAATTACAAAAAATAAAAAATAATATTTGTTTGGAAAGGTCAAAAAATAAAATAAAATAAAATAAAAAGATTGATAACACCAAATGTTGGAGAGGAACAGCTAGAAAGAACTGTCACACATTTTTGATGAGTATAAAATGGTGCAATCACTTGTGAGAACTGATTGCAGTTTCTTATGAAGTTAAAAACAAATATAGCATATTATCCAGCAAATTCCACTTCTAAGTAATTACCCAGAATAAATGAAAACATATGTCTATGAAAAATCTTCCATAAAAAATGTTCTAGCAGTCTAACTCATAATAACCAAAAAAAAAAAAAAAAAATTAGAACAGACCAAATGTCCATCAACAAGTGAACAGACAAATTTTGGTATATTCGTAAATGGAATGCTACACAGTAATAAAAATGAATGAATTATGGATATACTCAACAACGTGCCTTCATCTTATTCAACTGAGTGAGAGAAGCTGGATATCAGAAAGTGCATACTTTTTTGTTCCATTTATATGAACTTCTAGAGCAGGTAAAATTGACCTAAGGTAACAAAAGACATAAAGTGGCTGTCTCTGGGTGTGGGAGATTGCATGAA
The DNA here is from genome assembly GCF_000696425.1 of Galeopterus variegatus. Taxonomy (NCBI): domain Eukaryota; kingdom Metazoa; phylum Chordata; class Mammalia; order Dermoptera; family Cynocephalidae; genus Galeopterus; species Galeopterus variegatus. The sequence continues at coordinate 15,532 of NW_007734932.1, forward strand.
AAGTGGTATGAGTAGATTTTCTGGGGTGATGGAAATGCTGTGCTTCTTTTTTCAGTGGGTGTATATAACTATCAAAACTGAAAGACTGAACACTAAATAAATGTGAATTTTATTGTGTGTAGAGTATATACTATCATTTGAAAAAGTTAACAGCTTTGGGAAATTTGGAGTTCTGCACCACTAAAATTTTTCAAGCAAAGACGAAGAGATGCATAGCACTACACATACACTGAGCAACTGGATGAAATGCATGGCTTTTTAACTTTAGAGTGCATTGGAATCACTCGGAGAGTTTGTTAAATATACAAAATATATATAAAAAAAAAAAAAATCCTACCCCCGAGACTAATTTAATTGGTTCTGGATGGGACTCTGGTACCTTCAATTTTAATTGGCATGTACCTCAGAAAATTCTGAAAAAGATAAAGGGATCACTAACCTCAATTTGAGAAGCACAAAGGGATAGTTAGTAATAGCTTCCATTCACAATTTTTAATATTCCCAATTTGATTTGGAGAGAAAAATCATGTTGAGAACTGTTGATTAATGTATTACACAGAAGGACAAATTTCAGTGTAGTATGGTAAAAATATATATGAAATAAGTTCATTTTATTCATATTTTCAACAAAGGCAATTTAATATCCCTTCTTGTCTATTCTTCATCCCTATTTACTTGATGTATCTGATAAAGTTATATGATCTATTCTTAATGACAAAGAGATCAATGCCAGTTTTTCAGTAAACCACAAGGAAAGAGTGAGTAAACCTGTATAGACTTGCTTAAGCTAAATATTCTTAGTTTATTTACAAATAAGTAGCTTCTACTACACATATATCCATTTAATATCTGCCAGGCTGTGTATTATTATTATTATTTCACATTAATTACTGTAATTTGCTAATTCTCCCTTGTAAGCACAAAGCCAAAAGACATTATTCAGGCCAAAAAGGATTGTTAAGACTATTATCTTTTATCTTTGTGAGTCTTACTAAAATCTATCTTATATACATAATCCTGGAATACAGACGAAGGGGTCATTAATTACCTAGGAGGTAACTTGAGCTCAATCATGAAGAAGTTATGGTAGTTTTTGCCAGTTGAACACAGGGGAAAGTCATTCCAAGTACAGGAAAGACCATGTGCAAAGATGTGAAGAGGATCATTGTTACTGAAGTTAAAGGTTTGGTATGATGGTAAGTGTGTTTTGGAGAGTGAAAATGGGGGGATAATTAAAGGGCTTAATGAAAAAATATGTCATTTGGTTGTGTTATAAACTGCTGTGTTCTGGCAATATGAAGAACGGGTTGGAAGGAGGGCACTGGAGATGAGACAGCAAGCAGAGGGATATATGGTTCAAGTGTTAAATGATAAGGCCAAACCGAGGGCAATCCCATGAACGTTGAATAGGAGGAACAAATCTGCTAAGGTTTTTACGAGGTAAACTGATTGCATATGAATAGTGAAGGATATGAAGGAATCCAAATTGATTTTTTGAGACTGAATGAGTAGTAAGGCTCTAAAATAAAACGTAATGCCAAATTTGGTGGGCACATGTAAGAGGAGAAAGCAGAGTAAAGATTAGTTTTAAACACATTGTATTTGAGACCTTACCATAGACATCCAGGTCTGGCAAGCTCTTACAAATCAAGGACAAGAATTTAGGAAATGCGATCCCTACTACCAGCATAATGTTGCTCTTGGAAATGGTTTTCTGATTTACAAAGGATGACAATCAATTCACTGGTAGGGACAAGAGCTATAGTTCAGAACAGAGAGAGGATCAACTTTAGCCTATAAACTAGGCTAATGCATTTCACCCAGTTTATGGTGGTTACACTCTTTCCTATGAATACCCACATTTAGAGGGCCAATGGGACTTTTACAAGGGCAATGATTCAGAAGAGGAAAATGCAGTCACATTAAAACATTAATCTTGATAAACTATGGCTAACAGACTGATTCTCAACTGAACAGAAAAAAAATTAAAAAATTAAAATGCGAGCTAAAGGACACAAAGGTAGCATTTTTTTTCCAAAGGGCAGATAAAAATTATGAAGTTTAAGACTGTGTAACAGGAAAGATTAAAAGAAACTCAGCAACCAATATTTCAAATGAGGGATAATAAGCAGTTGCAATTCTCTCCTCACATACAAAATAATATATTCATTGGCTGTGAAGAGACTTTTGAAATCAAAAGCATTGAAATAAGAATAGACTGCAATCTATGTTAATTATGTGGGGTTTATGACTCCTGGGCTTAAAAATGCTTCTTACATTCCTCGCCCCACCCTATTTTTTAAAAAAGCAATGCGGTTGACTTTTCATTCTATTCCACATATTCTTGTGGATTGAGCCCTAAATCAAGGGCAACATGAAATGCTTTTATTGTTTGGTTCATGTGAGAATCATATTTGAACCAAAGTGCTTCAAAATAATGAGTCTAACAATTCATTTTCTTTAAAGAAATGGTCAGATTGAACAAAATTGTTTGGTGGAGTAGTGCTTTAATTTGGACGAAATGCAAATTAATATTTCTTTTAAAAGGCTAGTGAAAGCAAATATCATTCTGTAGTATTTGGTTTAATTTTTATCTTTCCCAAATACGTTTACTTATTTCCGAAGAAACGTTCAGTGATAGAACAATAGTTACGCTGTATATGAAATGTGCAGTCTCATACAATCATAAGAAGAATGATAGGCAAAAATTAACAAAAAGTCACAGAACCTTGGCTTTGTGACTTCATTTTCAGAATTACCATTGGCTATAATTTAGCTGTAATGTTTCAGACTCAGTTAAGATATTGAAAGCAATTTAAAAAAATCACTTTTTTTTCACTAAAGGATGACAATGTTTAAACCTCAGCAGTCAGTAATGCCTTCTACTTGTCTTCAGATTAAGGACATTTGGGTTAAAAATAATTGTTTTCTTTACAGGGGTGATAAGGAAAAGTCATATCCTAAAGAAACTATTTTGAGCTTTTTGCGAGTCAGTCAAGGGGGAGAAAATGAATGAATTATAAACACTGAAGCTTAGCAGTTTGAGGGGAAAAAATGCTGACAAGTTTAACTGCAGGGATTCAAATAATGCTAATAGAATATATCATTACCATAATTATTGTAACTGCATATTCACATATCTCACTAAATAATACTGGATAATGACATTCTAAATGTTTGTAGTTACTTCAGAGTTGCGTCTGAAAATAAGCCTTAGAATTTTAAAATAGGCAAAAGAAGATATTAAAAGTAAACTGTTTTATACAAACTATTCGAAATGTTGTAACCTAAAAAATAGAAAACTAAAAAAATTTCAAAGCTTCATTGTAATCCCCGGAAGTGAAGGTGCATTTAGCAACAGTGCAAATTGACAGATTTTTAGAGGAATTCTATGGACACAAAATAAAGAGATATTCAGCAGAAACCAAAGATAAGGTCGAGAAAAAAATTCAAAATTAGCCCTTGTCATGCTTAACCTACCTCCTGACTTGCTAAGTAACTGAGAGCTGCTGGAGCTTTACTTTTTTCTGGTGTTAAAATAGCATCACAAACATTCACTCCACCAGGGTGGGCACAGTTTGCTAGTAAGTGTCGATTATAATGGACACAATCATCTCCCAAATCTGCATGGTTTTAAATTGGTGGAATATTGCTTTGGGGATAAAACACACAATAAAGTTTCCAGCTTTCTGGAACTTAAATAGTGAGAGTTCCGTTTTAGTCAGAGCAATGCTCCCTAGCTACTCTAAAAAGGATCCTAAAGTCTTAGTGGCTTACTACAATTTAAAATTATTTTTCACTCACATCACAGTCCAATGTCAGTCAGTGCCACTCCAACAAGTGTAGCTCTGCCACACTGGGGCACCTTTGATTCCAACCACAAGAAATGAAGAGAGAGGGTAGCACATGGGGTTGCATGGGCCTGGAAATTGCACATACATTTGTTTTGCATCATGTACATTGGCCAGAGCGCAGTCATATGGGCCCCTTGTGTTTCCAGGGAAAAACTTAAAATGGCTTACTGAGCACACATCATTGTTTCTGCCACTTTTTTTTAAAGTAAAACTAAATCTAAATCTCTTTTGCAGTCAAAAATGTTTTCAATGCTGTATAAGACATTTGAAGAATTTACGAATTTGGATGTTGATACAAATAGTGGGTATATATCGGGACTCTAAGTTCTCATGGTACATCCATCACCATTGCAGACAATGCTAGCCAAAGCAAGACAAAAATTAATGCTGTAAAACCTGAGTATTTACGATGGAGGTAGAAGTGGTGGTGAATGTGAATCAGCAAAGAAGTTCCATTAATATAATTGATATAAACCTTAAAAATGTTTGCTACTATCTTCTTTCTTTGATGTGCCATTTACCTTTACATTGATTATTGTTAGATGATTAAAACAGAATCTCTTTGCAGAAAGAAGCTGACAAACTGGCAACTTAACCTTCTGAATATATAGTGTACATAAGTATATTCCACCATCACTGTCTTTTGATCTCTCTTTCACTTTCTTTTTTTTGTTCTTGTTTTTATTTCAATTTTTGCCCCAAATGACTATTCTTTCACAACTGTCTTGTGTGATGCAATATGGGACTCCATTTAATACTCTCATTAAATTTACTCATATATTTTGAGCTCCTGTTTCTTGAAATATTTTTCAAGCACCCTACAGAATGGTGTTGAGTAAAACTGGTTCTTGAGAATCCCTTAATATCATACCATGGGGCATGAATAATTCAACAGTGACTTGGGAGAATTGTTTCTTTTTTGTCTCCTGTAAAATGAAGTTTTCTCAATCCTTTGATACTACAACCAAATACCAGAGAGCAGACTATTTAATACTTGTGAGATTTATATCAAGGACTCAAATCACTTTTGGATTAAAAATTAAATCTCTTTTATGTGAACTTGAATATTCCCTTAGGCAGAAGACAAAGAAGGCATGGCAATAAGCTCAGAGACATCACCATATATTCTTAATAAGAATCTTCTTGTAGTAAAGAAATAAAAGGAAAGTAAAAATTTCAATATAGTGACTAAAGTTTATCAAACGTATAATCTGCTATTTAAACCTGAGTTAGAATTTTTGATGCTTGGGAAAGTAGTAAAACATCAAAATAGCAAGAAATAGAATTTAATTTTCTAGTTTGGAAATTGGACATCTTGGAAGTTGTCACTCCAGTCATCAGAACAAGAAAAAATATGAACAAACTGAACATCAACAACTCTTCTTAGATCTGTTAGAGAAATTAGGTGATAGGATGAACCATTACTTCAAAAATTGAGAGGCAGTCAGGCAGATACAGAGAAAAACAGGAGCAAACTATTACTGCAGGAGCCAAAACCAGGTTAGGTTAGCTGAAGCTTAGAGTGGACAAGCTTTAGAGTTAAAATTTTCAGGTGGAGCCAATTTTGAGGGGGAGATACTCCACACTTTTGTGAGTTTTACCTCTAGGAGCCCCAATAGGTTCTCACAGTGAGGATCAAATTAAAATTCCTCTCAGGATTTTGGCAGGCGGAAGGAAAAAGAGGCCATTTGAAATACTCATAGAGCATTCTGTTCTCCTTAACAAGGCCTGCCTTCAAGAGAAACTATTTTACCAGAGCCTAACTGGCTGGGGTTTTACCCTATCCAAACTCACGTTGGGGAAAGGAAATGCTCAACATCAGCCTCATCTAGCTTTCCATGTGGGGGAAAAGAAATACATAACTCCATCCACTTCCAACCTTCCTGTCACACCTATGGAGGAGGGGCAACTGAGAGACACTCTGAAAGTCAGGCCCAGGGTCACTGGGTCACTAAAAGCCTGATATCTATAGGACTACACAATGCTTCCCCTCCATTTTACTCTTCACATTACCACCACCAATAGGGATCTCATATAATAGAAGACTCTAAAGGAAAGGACTGCACATCTCAGACCTTATTTGGGAATAAGTCTCTAGGGAAGCTCAAAGACAACAATGAAGAAGACAACAGAGAAGATAAAAACAAGAACATTAGAGTAAATTTTAGCCTCTGACACCTACAGCTACTGCAAACAGTAAACACAGCCTAACTCCTAACTGGATAAACACACTAAAGACTTATCTGTTTCTTTTACCCAGTACAGTATGTCTGTCCACCTTTCAAAAAAAAAAAAAAAAAAATTACAAGGCATACTTCAAGACACACTTTGAAAAGACAGATGAAGCACCAAAACCAGACTCAGGTATATCAGAGATGTTGCATTATCAGACCTGGAACTTAAAATAACTACGATTAATGTGAGCTCTCATGAAAAAAAGTGGACAACATGCAAGAACAGATAGGTAAAGTTAGGAGATAGATGGAAATTCTAAGCAAGAATCAAAAGGAAACACTGTAATATTTTTCACTGAAATGAAGAATGCACTTAATGGCTTATCAACAGGCTGAGCTTGAAAAAATGTCGACAGAAATTTACAAAACTAAAATGTAAAGAGAAAAAAGAATAAAAAAGAAGGAATAGAACATTCAAGAACCATGGGGCAATTACAAACGTTGTAACACATGCATAACAGAAATTTCAAAAGGGAAAGAAAGAGGAAGGAACAGAAGAAATATTTGAGTGACTGAGAATTTTTTCAAATTAGTGTAAGACACCAAACCACAGATCCAATAAGCCCAGAGCATATCAAGCAGGATAAATACCAAAGTATTTACAACTAGGAATATCACATTCAAACTCCAAAAGTCAAAGAGAAAATTGTAAAAGAAGTCAGAAGGGGGTAAAAACTACCCTACCTTTAGAGAAACAAAAATACGAATTAAATCAGACTTTTCATTTGAAATTATGCAAGAATGATGAGCATAAAATAAAATATTTAAAGTGTTGAAAACAAAACAATGTACTAGCTATAATTCAGTGTCCAAGGAAATTATCCTTCAAAAAAGAAGAAGAAATAAAGATTTTCTCAGAGAAACAAAAATTGTGGGAACTTTCACTGGTACAACTACCTTGCAAGAAATGTTAAAAGAACTTTTTCAGAAAGAAGAAAAATTATATAGGTTAGAAATAAGATCTACATAAAGGAAGGAAGAACATTAGGGAAGGAATAAATGAAGATAAAATACATTATTTTCCTTATTCTTAATTTAGTTAACAGATAACTGTTTGTTCAAAATAAAAATAGCAACAATGTATTTAATGAATATTTCTTATGAGTAGATGAAATGAATGACATCAGTGTTATAAGAAATGGAAGGAAAATATTGGAAATACTCTGTTAAAAAGTATATGTACTACGTGTGGAGTGGCTACTGTTATTTGCAAGTGTACTTGTATCACTTGTAAATGCTTATTGCAAACTCTAGGGCAATAACTAAAAGAAACTTTTTTAAAAAGAAAGAACAAAAAGAGAAAAAAGACATGTAAATAATATGATAAGGAAGAAGAAAAAATAAAATCATACAAGATGCTCAATTAAAATCAGAAGTCAGATAAAGAGTGGAAGATAAAAAAAAAGGAACAAAGAATAAGGATAACACGTAGAGAAGAGTAATAATCATGGTAGATATTAATCAAACCATATCAATAACCACTTTGAATTTCAAAGGTTTAAGTACAAAAATTAAAAGGCTCCAAGGAATAGATTAAAACAAGACCCGACAATATCTTTTGTACAAGAAATCCACTTTAAATATAAAGACAAAGATATACTAAAAAGGAAATGGAGTTTTTTGATAGAGTCTTTAGGTTCTTCTATATATAGTGTCATGTCATCTGCAAATACAGAAAGTTTGATTTCATCTTTTCCAATCTGGATTCCCTTTATTTCTTCCTCTTGCCCGATTGTTCTGGCTAGCATTGAGATACCACCTCACTCCAGTTAGACTGGCTGTAATCAAAAAGACGGTGAATGACAAATGCTGGAGAGGGTTTGGAGAGAAAGGAACACTCCTGTACTGTTGGTGGGAATGTAAATTAATACAACCACTAAGGAAAACAGTGTGGAGTTTACTCAAACAACTACAGATAGATCTTCCATATGATCCAGCAATCCCAGTGCTGGGTATGTACCCAGAGGAATGGAAATCATCATGTCGAAGAGATACGTGCACTCCCATGTTTATCGCAGCTCTGTTTACAATAGCCAAGACTTGGAACCAACCTAAATGTCCATCGATGGATGATTGGATGAGGAAACTGTGGTATATACATACCATGGATACTACTCTGCCAAAAATGAATGAAATACTATCATTTGCAACAACATGGATGAACCTAGAGAAACTTATGTTGAGTGAAATAAGCAAAGCACAGAGGGGTAAATACTGCATGGGCTCACTCATATGTGGGAGCTAAAAGAAGGAAGGAAAGAAAGACCACAGTCAATGCATTGGTCTTGCAGAGGCAGAGAACATTCCTTGGGTTACAAAGTGGAGTGGGGCGGGGGGAGAAGGAGAGGGAGGTTGGGGATAATTGGGTGAGGGACACAGGGTACAAATGCAATTTCTGGTAATGGGTATGCTGCCAAGATGAAGTTGGCCCTCACATCATGGGCACAAGGGGTGACAATTAGCTTTGTATCTCATGAACATTCAAAATAACAAAAATACAATATGATGAAATAAAATAAAAAAGAAATGTATGGAAAAAGATGCAAAGCTAACATTAATAAAAAAATCTGGAGTAGCTATATTAATTTCATACAAAACAGACTTCAGAGCAAAGAAAATTATCAGAGATAAAGAGGGCCATTACTTAATGATAAAATGAGCAACTCTTAAAGATGACAATTTTTGATATGTATGCACCTAAAAATAAAGCATCAAAATGCATGAGGTGAAACTGATGAAATTGTAAGGGGAAAGAGATAAATCCACCATTAAAATTGGAGTGTTCAATACCCCTCTATCAGTAATTGACATGACAATTTGATGTTGAATCTAAAAATTTTAGTTCATCCTCTTTTGTCTTATTTAAAAATGCTTTGCTAAAGCATATGTTAGATTTTCCTTAATGTTTTCTTTTATGAGTGTTATAATTTCACATTTAGGTCTGTGATCCATTTTCCATCAATTTTTTATAATGCAAGACACATACGGTGTGTTTCATTTTTGCATAGGGACCCCCCAAATTTCCAGCACCATTTGTTGAAAAAACTTTCTTTTCTCCATTTAATTGCATTTGCACTTGAGTGGAAAATCAGTTGACTGTATTTCTGTGGATCTATTTCTGGGTTCTCCATTCTGTCACATTGATCTATATGAATAATCTTTCCTAATATCATACTCTGGTTTATAGTAGCTGTGGACTAAATTTCAAATTTGGATAGTGTGAATCCTCAAACTTTGTTCTTTTCCAAAATTGTTTTGGCGGTTCTTGTTTATTGGCCTTTTCACATACATTTTAGAACCAACTTCTGATTTTGATACTGTTTGTGTAATTCACATAGGTCAAATTTTGAGAATTGACATCTTAACAATATTGCATCTTCCAATCTATGAACACGGAAGACTCTCCATTTATATAGGGCTTCTTTGTTTTTCTGACACGAGTTTTTGTGGTCTTGGGTGTAAAGATCCTGCATATATTTTTCTATATTTATACTGATAATTTAATTTTTTGATGCTATTGTAGATGGTACTTTTTAATTTCAATTTAAAAGTGTTCATTCCTAGTGTATAAACTACAATTAATTTTTGTATATTGGCCTTTATCTTGTGATGTTGCAATAATCACTTATTAATTCTGATAGGCTTTTCTAGATTCATTTGGGTTGTCTATATAAACAGTAATGTTTTCTTCAAATGGAGTCAGTTTTATTTTTATCCTTTCAATGTCTGTGTTTTTACTTCTCTTCTTGCATTATTGCAATGGGTAGGACACCAGAATAACAGTGATTAGGAGTGTTTAGAGCTAACATCCTTATTTTGTTCCTGGTTTTAAGAGGAAAGCATTCAGTTTTTCAATAATAAGAAAGAGTGTATCTTCTAGTTCTTTTACTTGTAATCCAGTTATTATTACTGGGGATTTGTTGGTGTCAGGAAAGGAGGTCTTCCCTAATATAAATAAGTCTCAGTTTCTCAGAGGGCTGCCTTGGAGCTGTAGCCATCAGAAGCATTTCTGCTCTCTAGGGGTAAAGCTTTTTTTCTCCCTGTTTTCTAGTTTATTATCTGATTACATCATTCCCAGTCTATTTTTGAAGCTCTCTCTCTTGTTGATTATGTATTTTATTTATTTATTTATTTATCTATCTATCTATTTATTCATCTATTCATCTATCTATCTATCTATCTATCTATCTATCTATCTATCTATCTATCTATTATCTATTTATTTATTTATAACTTAGGTAAGACTGGAAAGCAGAAGTGAGCTGTAAGAGGGTAGAGTTCTCTTCCCCCATGTGGGATAATGTTTCTGAATTATCCTCTGGTATAATCCTCTCCCCTGAATATAGGACGTTTGTAAGGGAGAACGGTCTGGGAGGGTTTCAAGATAGCTATTCTTCCCCTCCTTCTGCCAGGTCCATATGGACATCTTTCTGGGACACTCCCTTCGCGAATCTGTCAGCATTGCTAGAAGACAAGCCTGCTAAGCATCTGATTTCCTTTTCACTGTGGCCATCAGGAGCTTCTCACCCTCATTCTAGGTCTCCTTCTACCTCCTGAAATTTGTTGAAATTACTATTCAAGCCTCCTAACAGCTTCAATTACTCCATACAGTGGCTTCTATTTCAGGCCAACAAGTATCAGGACCTGAGTCTTTCTGGATGCTCAAGATTCCCCAGGTTTCAGAATGACAGTTTGTTTTGTGGCCTTCAGTTTTCTGATTGGTACAAGGAAAGTTATTGACTCAATTTTGTGTATCTCTTTCTTACTATAATGATGGGAGTAATGACTTTCAAGTTCCTTACAAGTTAGAGCTAAAACTGGAAGTCCACAGAGCTTTTGAAGAAGACCATTTCATTTGCTGGGTAGCTTTAATGTAGGAGTCTTAAAAAAAATCTCCCTTACACTATCAGTTCTAAAATTTAGATAATTGGTCTTAGATTTTTGTACAGAATGTTTAATGCCTGTTCTGTATGATAGTCCTTCAAATATTTAAAGAATATTTGTGCCCCTTAAATCCACTTTATTCCAGACTATATTTAGATGATTTTGTCAAAATCAACTCTAAAGGAGTCATCTCCTCACCATTTCCTAATTTTGTTAATGTTTAAGTAACAAAGTACTTAAACTAAAATTACTGTCTTTATTTTAGATTACTTTTATCTCATCCCTCATAACAAGTCAAACCTATCTGTAAATTATTTCTCAGTTTTTACTTTCCTTTAACATATTACCATTGCCATGTTACTATCATCCTCCTTTCTACAATTTTACTTCATAATGAGCAATTAAATAAATTGCTACTTATAATCCAAGTGTGACCCAGCAGCAATCAGTACAGATGGCAGTTTATAATATTCCAAACTCTGATTTTCTTTGTTAGTTCAGTTTTTAATTCCAGAATGTAGTGAAGTTTGGGATTGCACATGTTAAATGGAAATAATAAAGTATAGGTACTGTTGCAAATGTTTATAAGTTGGACTATAAAAATGCAAAGAGTTAAATATCAAGGTGAAAATGTTTATCAAGATAATGTCACAATCATTTATAGAATCAATAAATAGCTATTTTATTACTAAAGTATCTGAAAATTTTAAGGTAAAAATATTTTTTAGGATAAAGAATATGACAACTTTTTATCATACCAACTTTTCCTGAAGAAAATTTTAAATTAAAATGCTAAATTATAAAGTATGATAGAAAAGAATATTTTAGGTGGCTTATGATCAGATACTAAGAGAAAGTAAAAAGATGATGATGTAGTGACACAGGTTTTATTTTCTGCCAAACAAATCTAAAAATGAGGAAAATAGAACATAACCAAGGATTTTTTTTAATAGGAAAGAAAATCTTATGATTACCAGACTATATTCTCCATCAAGAGTTTTAAGGTAACTCTATTTCAAAGGAAGGAATAAATTTCAGACAGCATAATCATATTTACCTTAATAATAGAGCTTTCACCATGGCCTGGGAAATAGGAAATATTTTGTTCTAAGAGGAAAATATGTACAAAGAGATTTTATATTTTACAGTATTATGATTTTTTAAAAATGTCTTCTCCCAGTCATATTTTCTGGTCTGAAAAAGAAAGAAACTTCTGTCTTTTTTTTTTTTAAGACACAGAATTCTTTATAAATGCATTACTTAGAATCTATTCCAATTATTTATCCACAATTACTGTAGTCATTGTTTACCTGTGACGAAAAATATTTTAATACATTTCCCATTGATTTAATAAGAGGCTTGTCTACTTTGTTAAAGTTTTTGCCCTTTAAGAAGAGCAATAAAATAGACTAAGCTTTTGTAAGGTCAATAAATAAAAAAGCAAGCCTGGAGAAAAGAAATGACATTGTAATGTGGATGTGACTGAAGCTATAAAAGTATAAGAGATCATAGAAAAATACTTTGTGTAATGATATGCTACTTTTAAAAAAATTTCACTGAAAAATCAAGCTTATAAAAATATGGAGGCAACTTAATTCTAAATTGTACCTGATTCTTCTGGGTGATTGGTGAATTGGTGAAAATTGAGTGTACACTGGTGAGAGACAGTAAATCCAGTGGAAAAGGAAATAAAGGTAGAATTCACTTCCTTTTACAGGCTTTTCTCCACATGCGTGTTCACAGAGAATTTGGCAGAGTACCCAGAAAGTCTGTCTAATAGTGAAAAACTGACATAGGGAAAAAGAAAGAATACTAAGCATTTTCTCTAATCACAGTGGAATGAAACTAGAAATTAATCATCGAAAGATATATGGTAAATTTACATATATTTTAAATTAATCAATATACTCCCAAATAACTGGTTAAAAAGAAATCATATTTTGAACTGCACAAGAAGGATCAGAAAGACTTATAATTGTGGAATTCAGCAAATAACAGGGCTTAACAGGAAATTTATAGCATTAAATGCTGATGTTAAAAAATATAAAATCTTCTCAAATCAATAACATAAATTTCCATCTTAATAATTTAGAAAAATACAAGCAAAATAAATGGTAAGCAAACAGAGGAAAGAGAATAATACAGTGGCAGAAACAAATTAAAAACTAAGCAATAAAGAGAATAGTACAGTGGCAGAAATAAATTAAAAACTAAGCAATAAAGAAAATTAAAATTAATGAAACTAAAATGTTGTTATTGGACAAGATCAATTGATCTATCTAGATGGATGATGAATAAAAGACAGAAAACACAAATTACCAATATGAGAAATGAAATAGGGGATATCACCATAGATTTCACAGACAAACTCTGCTCAACATCTACCAGAATGTACAAAAGAGGAAACACTATACAACTCATTTCATTAGGTCTGAATTGCCCTAATATCAACAGAGGTAAAGACATTGCTAGAAAACCACACACCAATATGTTTCATGAATGTATATTGGCAATTATATATAGTACACCATAAATAAGTGGGGTTTGTCTCATGAATTCAACATTCAAAAATTAATCAATGTAATTCACCATATTAATGCACAAAATAAGAAATGCCATACGATCATCACAATATATGCAGAAAATTCAAATGTCAAAGGTCAACATTATTGCTGACAAAACCTCAGCAAACTAAGACTAGCAAGGAACTTCCTCAAATGTGAAGAGGACACAAATAAATGAAAAGATATCCCATGTTCATGGGTTAGAAGAATTAACATCATCAAAATGTTCACATTACCCAAAGCAGTCTACACATTCAATGCAATCCCTATCAAAATCCAATGACATTCTTCACAGAAATAGAAAAAACAATCTTAAAATCTTTATGGAGTTTCCTCAAAAAATTAAAAATAAAACTACTATATGATCCAGCAATCCCACTATTGGGTATATACCCAAAGGAAATGAATTTAGTTTGTTCAAGAGATGTCTGTACTCCCATATGTATTGCAGCACAATTTACAATACCCAAAATATGGAATCAGCCTAAGTGTCCAACAATGGATGAATGGATAAAAAAAATAGTGGTATATATACACAATGGAATAACTATTCAGCCATAAAAAAGAATGAAATCCTGTCATCAGTGGCAACATGGATGAACTTGGAGATCTTTATATTAAACAAAGTAAGCCAGGCACAGAAAGACAAATACCACATGATCTCACATGTAGAATCTAAAAAAAGAAACAAATAGTATAGAGACAGAAAGCAGAACAGTGGTTACCAGAGACTCGAGTGGAAGGGGGGATAGGAAGATGTTGGCCAATGGGTACAAAATACAATTAGATAGGAGGAATAAGTTCTGGTGTTCTATGGCACAGCAGGGTGAGTACAGTTAACAGTTATGTTTTGTATATTACATAACAGCTAGAGAAGAGGCTTTTGAATATTTTTGCCACAAAGAAATGATAAATGCATGAGGTGATGGATATATTAATTACTCTGACCTGATCATTATACAATATATATGTACCAAAACATCAGATTGTACTTCTTAGGCATGTACAATTACAATGTGTCAGTTAAAATGAATTAAAAAGATTTTGTATTGAACCACAAAAGACCCCACATAGCTAAAGCAAACTTGAACAAAAAGAACAAGTAGGAGACAGCACACTTCCTAACTTCAAAATATACTATAAAGCTATAGTAAACAAAACAGCATGGTACTGGCATAACAGACAAATTGACCAATGAAATAGAATAGAGAGCCTCAAAATAAGCCCACACATGTACAGCCAACTGATTTCAGACAAAAGTGCCAAAAATATACAATGAGGAAAGGACAGGCTTTATAACAAATGATGCTAGGAAAACCAAATATCTACATGCAGAAGATAGAAAGTAGACCCCTATCTTTCACCATACACAAAAATCAACACAAAATGGATCAAAGACCTGAATTTAAGATCTGAAACTGTGAAACTACTAGAAGAAAACATAGGGGAAATACTACATGAAATGCGAGTAGGCAGAGCTTTTCTGAGTGAGACCACAAAAGCACAGACAACTAAAGCAAAAATACATAAATGGGATTACATCAAACTAAAAAGCTTCTTGACAGCAAGGGACACTGTCAACAAAGTGAACAGACAACCTACAGAATGGGAGAAAGTGTTTGTAAACTGTACATCAGACAAGAGGCTAATATCCAGAATATGTAAGGAACTTAAACAACTCAACAGCAAAAAAGATAAGGAACCCAATTAAAAAACGGGCAAAGGACCTGAGCAGACATTTCTCAAAAGAAGAAATACAAATGGCCAACAGGCACATGAAAAAATGCTCAACTTCACTAATCATCAGGAAAATGCAAATTGAAACCACAGTACAGTATCATCTCACTCCAGTTAGAATGGCTATTATCAACAAGACAAAAAATAAGAAATGCTGGGAAGGATGTGGAGAAAAAGGACCTCTATTACATTGCTGGTGGTAGTATAAATTGGTACTGCCACTGCAGAAAACAGTATGGAGGTTCCTCAGAAAACTAAAAATAGATCTACCCTATGACCAAGCTCTTTCACTGCTCGGTATATACCCAAAGGAAATAAAAACAATATATCAAAAAGATACCTGTACTCCCATGTTCATTGCAGCACTATTCACAATAGCCAAGAGATTAAATCAGCCTAAATGCCCATCGATAGGTGAAGGGATACAAAACTTTGGTATATATACACAATGGAATACTACTCAGCTATCAAAAAAAAAAAAAAAAAAAAGGGGGGAGAAAAAGGAAAAAAAAAAAAATAGGTGAAGGGATACAAAACTTTGGTATATATACACAATGGAATACTACTCAGCTATCAAAAAAAAAAAAAAAAAAAAGATGTCCTGTCATTTGCAGCAACATGGATGGAACTGGAAACCATCGTGTTAATTGAAGTAAGTCAGGCACAAAAAGACAAATACCACATGATCTCATTTACATGTGGCATCTAAAAAAGAAAGTGGTTCTCATGGAGGTAGAGAGTGGGATGGTGATTACCAAAGGTCAGGGGTGTGGGGGAGAGTGGTAGACTAACTGGTACAAAACTAAGTTATCTACTCTAAATGAATCATTGTGCAGTATATGCATGTATGGAAACAACATACTCCACAAATCAATACAAATAAATGTTAAAATATTTTGGAAAAATAAAAGAGGAAGAAAAAAGGAACTTCCTTTACTAGATAAGATCATCTGCTATACACAAAGGAATGGAAATTATGATGCCGTAGGGATACCTGTACTCCCATGTTTACTGCAGCACTATTTACAGTAGCCAAGAGTTGGAACCAGCCCAAATGTTCATCATCAGATGAGTGGATAAGGAAAATGTGATTTATCTACATAATGGGATACTACTCTGCTATTAAAAAAAAAATGAAATACTACCATTTTCAGCAACATGGATAGACTTAGAGAAAATTATATTAAGTGAAATAAGCCAGGCAGAGAAAGAGAAATACGGCATGTTCTCATTTATTTATGGGAGCTAAAAACAAACAAACAAACAAACAAATAAATGGAGGCGGGGAGAAGACTCAGCAATCACAATTCATTGAACTTGTTAAGACAAGTGAACAGATAAGATGTGGATGGGGGTGGGGGGGTAAAAGGAGGAACTGGTAAAGGGACATGAAAATCAACTACATTGTATACTGATAAAGTAAAATTTAAAAAAGATAACAGCATCTACAAAAACTTATTGTTAGCATTAGATATTTTTAAAGTTTTTAACTGACAAATAATAATTGAATATATTTAAGGGATACTATGTGATTTTTTCATATATGTATCCATTGTGAAATGATATTGAAAGATTAAATGTTTTCCTCCTACCATCAGGAATAAGGCAAGAATGTCAGTTTTAACACTGCAACTTAATTGTTGTATTGAATGCCTATTGCAGCAAGGCAAGAAAAAGAAGCAAGAGGCATAAATATTGGAGAGATAAACTTAAAACTGAATCTACTTCAAGATAACATTATGGCCTGTGTAGATATTCCAAAAGAATCTAGAAAAGACTATTTGGAATTAATAAGTGAGTTTAAAAAGGTCACAGTACACAGGTTACTATAAAAAAAAGTCCAATATACCAGCAATAAACATTTGGGAAAAAAATGATGTATATATGATATTTACCATAGCACCCACCAAAATGAAGTAATTAGGTATAAATGTAACAAAATGTGTACAAAAGCTATGAGGGAAACTGCAAAACTCTGATGAAATAAATTTTTAAGAAGATTAAATAGGGATACTCCACGTTCATGATCAGAAGACAATATTATAAGGAGTCAATTTTACTGTATTTGATCAATTGATACAATTTAATCCCAATTCAATCTCACAAAGATTTTTATTTTTGTAAATATTGACAAACTTATTCTAAAATGTGTATGGGAAGGCAAAAAAAAAAAAAGGTACTAGAGTAGCCAACAAAATTGTGAAAAAGAGAACAAAACTGGAGAACTTAACCTATTGTAAAGCCACAATTGTCAAGGCAATCTGATATGGAAAAAAAAAAAATATATATATAGGCACATACATGAATGAAACAGAGTAGAAAGCTCAGCAATAGACCTATACAAATACGTCCAACTGATTTCTGACAAAGGCAAAAGCGGCACATACATGAATGAAACAGAATAGAAAGCTCAGCAATAGACCTATACAAATACGTCCAACTGATTTCTGACAAAGGCAAAAGCACCCACCCATGTTAAAAAAAAAATTTAAAAATGAACTTCAGTACACACCTCACACGTAAGATAAAATTGAACTGAAACTCAAAGATTGCATTACATATATGCAAAATTCAAAACTATGAAATTTCTAGACAAAAACAAGAGAAAATAAGAATGACCTTAGATTTGGTGATGAGATGTTTGATACAATATCAAAAACAAAATCCATAAAATAATATAATTGAGCTTTATTAAAATTAATAACTTTGGTCTGCAAGTGACAGAGAGAAAGAAAAAATTGTTAAGAGAAAGAAAAAATTGTTAAGAGAAAGA